>NW_025765312.1:0-201586 GCF_003918875.1 Haliotis rubra
TCTTTTCGTATTGTTGAAGCTCAAATGGATGTAACACTGCCGTCATATGCCACAAGACATTATCAACATTCAAAAGATTATCGGAGCTCTGAAGTTGCGATGTTAGTTCTAGTGGGATGGTTGATCATGATAGTTCAGGGTACAGCACGTGCTTCATAATGCCAGTTACGGTATACGACCGTCGCTACTTGTTACCGGTTAACACAACGGTACCTCACATGAAATATGATTTCTAGCGTATCAATATTGATTTACAGATGACATCAATCACAGTCATATAACCAATAATATTCATAAAAATCATATCGAAATAACCAGGGCTTTCACCATCAAGTTTCGTCGTTATAATAACACCAAAATAATTCTGGCTGCCGTTATCGTTCGGTTACATCATTATTTGTTACCGCACATCATCGTGAGATTAATATCGTTCCCGCGAATAATGTTCGTTAGTACATAATTCATCACATCATAGTGGCAGACGTACGGGATATTTAACAGTAAACAGGTCATCAGTCACGCATATTAATCATCATACTTTCCAACTAAAGATATCATAGACGTAAATATTACAAACGTAACATTAAACAACAAAACAAAATAGAATGCCATTTTGAGACTCTATTGATAACATTTGTCAAACACAGCGCCAACAATTGATACCTTCGCCTGTCTACCGGATTGTTAACCGGAAGCTCATTTCACAAACTTCGAAAGGTAACTATTGCCGTGCACAATAAAGTTGTTTGAACCGTCATACGCCGCCGAATGTCATTATAATCAACTGGCTAATAGAGTTGAAAATGTTTGCAGAATCAACAGCCGATTCTCACCATATAAGATGCGCGAAGTCGTTGCAGAGCTGCAACACTGCGCCGGAGGTGTTAATGATTTGTTACGGTTGAATTTAACACCCCGGATTGTTCGCCTAATATTCATTCGATTTATCAGTCATCGCCAGTTGACTATATTGCTTTCGACAATTAAAAATATTAGCCGTTTATGTTGCAGAACAAACAAAAGCTCGACTGCGTCTGTTTCCACGATTAACAGCGTCGTATAATAAGCGAACGAGGTATTTTATATCAAATTAAAAATATTGCCATCGGTGCCGTTAGAATCCAAAATTGCAGGACCGTTTGATTAATAACCGTTCGGTCAGTAAGCCAGCACAGCCGAATGAAGTTTGAGAATACCTTCGACATTATCATAAGTTCAACGCAAATGGTCGTTGATATCGTCGGATTGCGTGGTTCAGTTATTATCATCATTTTCGTTAACCACATGAAATAGCATGTCGCCCCGGTATATCACGTCGATGTCAGTATCTCGACAACGTTGTTTCACCCTTTATTTTACCGACACTGTCTCTCAGTCGACATACGGTTGCACAATAATGAATAGTCATAGTATTCGACACGGGTTGGCGATACATCATTTCGTTAGTATGGCCGTGATATTACCGGTGTTCGAGTTTGCGTTAAAACAAAACATATGAACATTCAAATAGTCGTTCAGTTATGATAAAGATGTATCGGAGGGTGAAAGAGACGGTTATTGACCGTGGCATAACATGCTTTTAGTACGCAGAATCATCGTCACCAGTCGAACCGCAAATATATCAGCGGCATCATCACGAATCTTCTTCAACATACGCTGAAAACGATGTTCTTTATCGCGATTGCTTTACGCACAGACCGTCACGCCGACATCAATCACATTACCAAAAATACAGCACCACGTATTTAGCTTCATCATCGTTACCACAATGTTACACAACAATTGGGCGAATTGCCGTTACCCATTGTTTATCGTTTGCTGATTGCCAGCGTTAAGCCGAAATATTGCCGAACAAAGATATCAATCAGTTCCAAAGCCACCGGTTAAATACGCAGCCGTAATAACATGAGTCGGTCCTATTATATACGAATGCGTCATTTTAACAACAGTAAATAATAATCAAATTCAAGACCAACACATATCGCGTATTAATAGCCGTAATATACAAAGCCGAAAGTAACATGCACGTTTGTCGTTACATGCCATCAATACAGTGAATTCGATTACACATTCACTGATTGTCCGTCAACATACGTCGCAATTATAATAAATTACCGATTACACAGTATCCATTCGGTGATTGCTCCCGAATTAATTATGTTAATCATCATCAGCAGCTGTGACATTACCGAATGTCATAACCACAAACATTCATTACCCTTTCAAAATTTGCGATGAAGCCTGGATTTGTCGATTTACAGACCGTCATCACAGCCGATCATCATAGCGGTCGTCGTCATAGAAAGTCAGCAACAGCGCCGAGGTGCGATTTTCGCCATTATAAACAAGAATCGATCAGTTCCTCTTGCTGCTCGGTTGGTAACGCATCACACTGAGCCGATAACCGGTCATCGTTACGTATAATAAAGGTCAGAACATACCAATAGTGAAGAAACACGCCCACTACGTAGTGACTGGATTATTGTCATCATCAGTAGCCGCATACGTACGCATTTATCACGATTCTTCCAGCATCGTCCTCGCACATCGACAGCGAGATAACCACGTAACGCAGTTTATCAAATAGCAGAACAAAATAATGCAACAGTCGATGCGTCGCGACGACAATATGTCAATTGAACATGGACTGTCCGACCGAGTTTCATGCCGTCATATCAATTGTGAAATGGTCAATATCAGGCCGTACGCATGCGATAACTGGTGTTTACGCGAGCCACAAGCGCACCGTTAGTTGACCAACGTCCTTCAGTCATGGAACATGAACACAGACATTACTTCAATATTGATGTCAGTCTTCATTACGTTCGGTCAACACAAACATAATTAAACACATGAATTCAGGCGTTACGTACGATGCGTAAACTCAACGTCAATAAAGAAATCGTTGTTGCTTATATCAAATCACCAGTCAGTCATGATGCACAACATTAGTATTACAAGCACAAATTCAAATAGTACGTGACAGATCAATCTGTACCGACAGTACCTCATTACATTTAGGTTTATTACGTCATTGTCCAGTACCAGTTAACCATTCCATTGTCGATTTCGACAGAATACGTCATTCTCATATCAACGATACTGACTATTCTCATAATGAGACTAGTCAGTATCCGCCGTACCACATAAAACATTTGATATACAGGCTTATCATTTTGACGCCTAACGAAAAGCATGTATTAAACCAAAATATATAATACCGATCACTAAAATCAGTCCGAACAGAATGATGATATTACCGAGGTGTTTTTATGTAGTCAGCCGATCATCGGTTTATATCATCCACAATACGAATCATACGATGATGAAGCAAGTCTGATTAATTATACATTCGTGGCGTCGCAGCCTACCATCAATATTAGCGCAATCCAATCAGGCTACCATACACTTCGTTTTCAAATTAACTTTAACAATGAAACTAGTTCATTTCAGGTTACGGCATTCAAACATCATAAATAGCAATGTCGTGTGTCATCTAAGTTTCAATAATCATCAGATCCTGTTCGACGAAACATAAAACCCAATGGAATGCCTGAAGTTTAATAGTGCCCGAGCTGGTTCATTAGCTATCACGAATGTCATTAAACTGAATAACATATGGATAACAGGAAAATTATTCATTTTAAAGAATGACGTTTCTTCGAAATACGCAAGGATTGTTCGCCAGTCGGTTTGAATGCACAAATAGCAACAGCGAGCGTACGTAGCCATATTACCTAGTAATATCCCCGCAACATGCTATCGAACGAATTGCCATCTAAAGGTAGCCTGAAGGCGTAAGAGGAGGGGAAGTTCTATTCTTTATGATGGACCATGTATGCGGTCGTTGAAATATAAGCCGACCTTCATCATTCACATCCTCACCAAATCTTTCAAAAGTTTTCATTTATTTTGTCGACCGTACATTACCGATTGCCGGCATAGCGCGATTTTTCCAGTAGGGAAGAATTGTTTCGAAAATATCGACCAGTAACCAAACATACCGTCATTGCGTACGATAAACAGTTAACACACCGCGTAATTCGGTACCAGCATTTTCCAGAAAATGTTGAGCGAAGCGATGCCATGCCAGTTACTGTTCCGCCTGATGGCAAAACAGTTCGTATAGCAGGACCCCGCACAGACAACCCAGGGTTTGTCATGCGTCAAATCAGCGTTAACGCCCGATAGTTGCCTTCATGATCAGCGCCGGTTACCGAACAAACGCGGACCTCATACACTGTAAGATAGATAATTGGCGTTATCGCCATTGCTTCATATTTACAGACATTGGCAGAAGTCCGTTTGCAAAGCCGACGCCTGTTTCGTAAAGTGAAATCATCAATACGACAGAAAGCAACTCATTACATGTTATAAATGCTATTTCACTCGTTATTAACAGTTTGCCACCGAAAGCGGTTTCACGATGAATATGCCTTTACTGATATGCAGTTATTACAGTCACGCTGCGCATCTAATACCAGCTTTCGCATCATTTCATCATTCGTGCATGTTAAGCCATTGTCAATAGCCCCTACCACCCGCATTCTAATACAACTGCACTTACTACCGTTATTCTGCCAATACCATTTACCCCTGCTCATGTTCGCGCATCTCACGCTGCATTCGCGCATTCACCAGCATCCCATCATATTCCGCCGTTCGCGCATATTAACACAGCTACGCATTCACTACCGTTTACCATTCGCGCATGCCACAGCCAGCTGCGCATCTTTCAGTTTCGCCTGCGCAATTTGTCAGCTCGCGCACTTACCAGTACCATTTTCGTCAGTTCTTCCGCGCATTCATTACGTACCGCGCATTCTACTACGTTTCGACCGACCATTGCGTAACTCGTCAATTGTTGCTTCGCAGCTACCATTACTGCGTATCCTGTTAACCAATATCATCACACCACTGTTACCATTTGCTAACAGTTCTGTTGCGCCGATGCCGACACCGAGCCTAACACAGTCACCGTAAATGGCCAGTTCTTTTCATCACAAGTTCGTCCAGACTGACAACACAGTGTAAGCAAACAGTGCATTCGCCATTTGTTCCAAATAAAGACATTTCTTCGAGCGACTCAACACAGCGTTGGTACAGTATTGGAGGTCATCTGCTGTCATGCATGATATTTCGAAAGAAGCTGAGCATTTCGATAACGAATGTTAAGATTGTGTTGGCGATTTTCGAGCGGTTTTCAATGAAGGATACAGATGAAAATGCATTTCACAGACGTACCTGATGCTTCACTGTCAGCATTAGCCAGCATGACAGCACATTGCCGCCGCAGAAAGAACAGAAATAATGCTCGATGCAGCAAGCAGCCATTAATACGTCTTCATGTTCGCAGAACACTGCAATATTCGAAAGAAACACATTTGAGACAGGCATGACACAATACCGGAGACATTTGACAGTAAGCATGCTTTCGACAAACAAATCGTTCAATGACACGAAGCAGCGCAGCACGATAGACTCGTTCATAATTCAATAAGAATATTAACGTGAAATAATAACATATACCATCTGAAATCACGACTTCGACATCAACAGCCGTTGTTCTTCATTCGCGTTCGTCCGTAAGCAAAACGTATTCGTTGTTCAACCAGTTCGTATCACCATCATGGGACAGTTAGTCCGATCATCAGTCCGTTATAGAATTTCATATCGAGGGCAGTTGTTCATCAACAAGTCACGCCGTTCCTTTGCGTTCGACAGTCGAAGACAGCACTAATAACATCACAATTAATTCGGTGATTCTTTCATGGGTTTGTTATCGTTACACAGATGAAAACGCTGATTGCCGCACCGTATCTGGAAGTAACATTCGTCGTTATAAAGAAACAGAACATGTTGATCATTCTTCAACACCGAAGGATTATTGTTCGATGAGCCAGCAACTAATCCGTTACCGTCTTCGGTTATCATGAACACGTTTGCAACCATATCATTCACGAAGGGGAACAGAAACAACAATTTCAGGCGATCGAAATAATAAGATTTATTTATTTGAATACGAGCTTTATCGAATACCGAAAATACGAGAATGACGAAGCTATGCTCAATTACGTAACCAGTAACGACGACAACCGAAGTACGAAATTTATCGAGAACGAGCAGAACAGTTGTCGGACGTTGACGAACGATGAATATCAAAAGCGCAAACATATTTACCCGCATAAACATTGCGAAAACGCCAAAGATCAGGCCGTATCAAATAAACAACGTTCGAGACGGTAATCGTTTCAGAAGTTCTACGTCTTCGGCATATCGATTGTTGTTCATATAAATACGTCAAAAGCCTTTATCAGTTGATATGTCATTACGACCATTGAACAATATCTTCAAACAAGAATGGTTATGATGAATACGTATAACGTATTGAAGTCGGTAGTCGCGCCTGAATATTCATCAATAAGATTTGCCATCACGAATAATCAGATCATCGAACATCGATCGGGTATCATTCAATACGTTGGTGGATCCATGAAGCGGTTACTTGCGAACAACGACGCTTCGAACCACGCCACATCGTCATGCCTATCGAATAGAAATGATCATCGACATGCCGAACAAACGTTCGCCTGAAACGAGTTGTCATCATGTTTCGATAATGATGAAGGAACATTTATCAGTAAACACAGCCAAAAGGGAAAGTATGGAAGTACAAAAATCTGAAAGTTAAGAAACACTGAAATTGGTCATAAAGAAAGAAAATCAATAAGAGCAAAGAAATATCGTTAGTCAACTGATCAGCCCGCACAAGCGACGGTCATTGTATTAACAAAGAGTAAACGTCTTCGAGAAGACCAAAGCAGCATAAAAAGTAAAAAGAAGGCTAATTTGTTAAACATTGAACCCGTCAACATAGTACACCGACAACACGTCAAAGAGCCACAAAATATTAGAAGCCGTCAACAGTTAGCACCGACACACGATACAAATCATCAAGGAGTTATGATGAAAGGAAAGTTGAATATTTAACGTCAATATCGGCAATATCATATCGCGTCTATAATTTCACATTGCACGAATACGTATATTATACAACTGAAACATCGAAGCGACAAGCGATATCAATAGATATAATATTACCGAATGCAAAACATCTTTACAAGGGTCACCCAAAACCGTTATAGATCAATCAACCGAAGAACATAATGTCGGTAGAGAATCAGCAACTTCATCCTTGTTCAAAATGAGAAACATATTATTTATTTGTTCATTTCGGTCTTCGGAACAAGTTCTCGGCATATTTTCAGCATTAATTGTTTCCACCAGATCAGGGTACCAAACTGTCTATTCTTCCAATCAGACAACAAGATTGATCATGCATCACGGAATAGAACATGATACCGGTTTCCAGGAATCACACGGTCGGCGAAAATAAACGTCGATCATTCGGTAAATAACAAATCACTTACCATACCACGATGCGAAGAATGATAACCCATTTAAACATCCACATTTGGGCGAAAGTTATCGAAACTTTTCCAGGCTTTACGGAAGACGGAATATATTCCAACACCTCTGCGTAACCGATCAAACATGGACAGAACCACCGTATTCATTATTGTAACCGGCATGCCTTTCCTTCTTCGCCCACCGCAGGTTTCCCCGAGAAGAAATCAATGTTTCATTAAGTTCGTTCGCCGGAAAGGTGAATACAGCCCGAACAACTTATCATCGGTACAATAAGGTACCGTTCTTCGACATTCTCATTTCGGTCTGGCCCGACACATCTCGACAAATTACGTACCGATTATGCAGTTTTAATCGGTTCAACTCCGTGTTCGCAAACGTTGATTGGCGTCATTGCCTGAGAAATGGCACTGAAATACAGAAACACTTCGAATGTAAGTTAACAATTAATGATCAAATCTTTTAACAGGTCATTTCGAAGACGTGGCAGTTGATGGACTTCGGTAACTCCAAAGCACTTCATTGGACGGGATTTTCGTACTTGATGAGAATATTCGAGTGGAATAATGCATCCCGAATAACAATGTACGGATCCAAAGTACATTAAAATTGGCAGACGAACATGACGAAGCCGAACAAGTGCCACATGATCCAGTTATAGATTTATCGGTCAGGTTTGTCAAGATTCAGCGATGTTCGAAAAAGCGAAGAAGACAACGATGACCATAGTCCATCAGAAACAGAGATGTTAAAGAAGACGACACAGTGAGCCCCGGTTCTACAAATGAGAAGACGTGACAGTCAACAGATGCAGAAGATGATTTGAAGAAATCGGTTCCACAAACATGAAAGAACAACCGTGCCAGAAGTCAGCGATGCAGAAGATGCAACGGTACCCTGGTCGAATCGAGAAAGAAATGAAACCGGTGAAGTCAGAAACAGATTTAGAAGATGACAGCAAATGAAGAAAGGGCTTAGAAGAAAAGAATGAAGAAACGAAGAAACGTGAAAACGTAGCTGACGTCAAAGCAGAGTTTAAGTTGTTCAGAAAGGAACAGAACGACGAACAAATGTCGGCGAAGGCGATTCGCCGTTCGCAGTACTTTGTTCGATGAACGAAGATGAATTAACAGTCATAGTCTAAAATGATCATCACTTTGGTCAAGAATAAAGTTGCAGACTGTATCACGTGAAGGAGGGCGAGCAGCATAGTTGAAGTACTACCATACTTTTGCGAAAGGGCTGCGCGCAAAGAAAGGGTCACCAACGATTACGTTCACAGCAGTTGGGTCAAAGCATTCATCGGTCTGTGCGCTTAGGCGAGGTCGAACCTCTGTGATCTTCGACAACGGAAAGGTGAACCGCATCAATATCGTCGATTGAAACCACGTAGCCGCTAAAAGAATCAGCCTGAACAGGACCACGTCGAACAAGACGTATCAGTTTCATCCGGAAAATCGTGAAAAATGATGATGAACCCGTAAACTGAAATGTTTTCAACAGGGCCAACATTGATTTTGGCGAAACCAAAAGGACGATGTGACAAAGCGCAGGCGACAGTTCAACAAATACCCGTTCACAGATGCAATTCCGATATAACCCTATTCGTGAGGTCGGTTACCGCCCGCTTCGACCAGAATGTTGTAAAGGGTGAACGACCAAAGCTCTTACAGACGTAAGTTGGCAGTTCGTTGCTCGACACCATCAGTCTCTGGTGATTCGAGTGGCCCACATTGGCGGCATGAAAGATGTCGGGAGAGGGTGGTGAACAGCGCTCAGTTCAACTTCCGGCAGTACCGACCACAACAGCCAGAACCGACACGGTCAAGACACGTAGCACAGAACAGTAAACCGAAGCGGTTCGCTGGTTGAAGTACCAATACGGTAGCCTCAGAAAGCCAGACACAGTAAGTACCGTTGTCGACAATACCATATCACGCCTGCCGCCAATCTAGTGTTTAGCTCGTCGCACGGTTAGAGTCATTACCACCAGATGCAGAAATATGACAACAAGCAGCCGCGAACATCTCGTCAGCAGAAGCTCCACAACATTAATAAAATTCAAGTCTTTCCAGGTTGTCTTCAAACATCCTTCATTCACAACAGATGCTTGCGTCTTCCAGTTCCAACGAAGCAACGACATCACCTTCGCAATGGCAGCTGTAACCGTCAAATGCTCAAGACAACGGTCTTCGAAAGAAGACAGTCACGCCGAAGTTCATTAACGATGCCTGCCGATTATCGTAGGCGAGGAAGATCGCGAGCATTTATGGCGTGGTGCAAAACGCGTGCGAAGTTAACTGTCAAAATTATGACATCTACGGCGTGGCGGAGAAACAGCCATGTTTACCATACGACACAGTGTCGCTGTCGATCAATACGGGTATAATGTACAGTCATTCGCAACTTCATCGCGATAAGTTGAATACAAATATCTGGTCATTGCCCCGGTTTCACAGATTTGCAGCCACGGCGTGCTGCCATCAACTCCCATTATGGCGCGTTTTCGAAATCAATACAGTATCAGTACCGTTCTCATCAGCGACGCAGAATACAATTTATGTCGTTCTACTGTTCGCTGCCGATTTTCGTCATAGCCTGGATAACATGAAAATATACATCGGATGTGTTTTCACTGAATTACAGAGCGAATACCGCTATGACGAACATGCCTGATGAACAGCAGTAATAGCGTCGCCCAGCATTCAAACAGGCCTTCTGGCCATCATGGCACGGTCAAACAAATGCCTGTTACCATTGGCCCATATCATTCATTAAGAAGTCGACCGCATAAGCCATAAGTACCGTTATAAAACGTACAACCGATAAAACACAGCCCAGGGCGAACAGCTCGGTTTTCAATTTACGTGGATCGCTATTAAGCCCCGCATGTTTCCGCCGGATTTCACCGCCGCCGGGCAATTGCCATCATAGTCTAATACGTACAGCCACCCTGACGATTAAAACGGAAAGTTTCACTGAAGGCCTTTGACCATGCTCCCCGGTATCACGATTTCACAGCATTAAAGTCATCTTCATTACCCATGACAGCCAATTTGCCAACTTTCACATTTCATAGCCTGTTAACAATTTCACCTTTAAAAGCAAGAATAAATGAGACCATATGCCATCCTCATAGCCATTCCGGAAATAGATGACCAGACAACGACAGTCAAGGCATTCTTTCATCATCACAAGCAAAATGATCTTGGCGTAATAATACACATCGCGATAACGACCAAATTCGAGCAGGCGTAACTAATATGGTCAATGGCCTATAATTACTTGCGTCCCCACTTTGCATAATCGCGGATAATGCCGGTTTTGCCAATCAGAATATGGAATGGGTAGCGATAAACACCGATTTGTTGAGGGTTTGTAAAATTGAATGTCAACGTAGAACCAACAAAGATCATTATATAATTCGATTATCTCAATAAAAGCGGATGTCGAAGTCAGAAAATATACCGTTTGATATTTGGGGACGCCCGAAGAATAGCCGTTAAGATGGCGTTCACTCGCCGTACGATAGAAGCCGTTATCCGAATCAGAAGATCGATCCGTCGTCATCGAGTCATCTGGACCATTCGTAAATCATGATCAGTAATATATTTTATTTCAATCGACCAAATTCAGTATCGTAATCATCTGTTTCAGATTCGAATGAAGAAGATCGGAAGCGAGCCATGTTCTGAATAACGCCAGCAGAAAGAAAGGTCGCACCAGTTATAAGAAGCTGCATCCATTAGCGGACCAAAGATACGCAGGTTTGACTGATCGGAACAATACACCGCAAAAGTTAATTTACGTCTTCAACGTAGAGAATCGTCAACGAAGAAAGTTCTAAAGGATTCATATCTGAAGGACAGAATCAGGTTTGAAGCCGTGCCGTAGTATTCCACCATACACGACGGAAGTCATATCGTTTCGATCTCAATTTCGAAAGCTGGAAACACCAACGTCAAGTTCGTACATTTGGCGATTACGTGAAATAGAGTCAAAATAAACCCAAGAACTCATCTTTCAATATCGCCGATTATCGATAGTTCAGGTTTTACGCGGCTTCAGGCTTTGCGGCGAATGAACGTCACCAGTCTGATTTGTATCGTCGTTTTCACATCGATCATTTACTATTCATTAAACACCAATCGCGAATCATCGATCGAATCGATTTTAAACCTGATAAACTGTCGATTCGACACAAATAGTAACAGACAAAGACACCTCGATCCGGAATAAAATGATCAGACTCATCGCAACCGTCGCCGCCATTGAAAATGGTTAAATCCGTCTAATCAGGTCATGTATCATAGCTCGTCATGTTTTCAAGATCAAAGACAGACAGCGCGTTCAGTCCGTGGCGTTTCATTTCACGGAAACCAATATTGCATATTCGTTATAAGAAGTCAGTTGGTTACAACAAACAGTCGATTGTTCACAGCGATCATCGTCCAGGCTTAGTACGGCATGTCACTTTCGACGTCATCAAAATACGTTCCAGAAAGTCGATAACGGCGTCATCACACCGTAAGGTGACGCATACCATGAATATAATCGAAATCAATATTTCCGTTCAGATATCGTTTGAACGGTGTTATCATACCGAAGATATGAGACAGCAATATCCGATTTATCTGTAACTCCGCCTAATATCGACGACTTTCACCACTTTCGACCGACAACCCGTCCCCGACGTCGAGCAATTATTGACGAATTTCGCCAAGATTACGCCATTCCCGTTTGAAGAAAACGCTTAAGATTCATCATCTTTAAATCATTGAATTCTGATGACCTTATCGACGTTCGTTTCTTTCCGTCTTCCCAGTTTGTTTCCGCATCATTGAACCGATGGCTTCGATTATGATTCAGTATGATCCGGTAAACAGTCGATCAATAAGCACGCTAACGTCACCAAAGTTCAGGTTCAGTTTTCAGTCATCAATAAGCTCGACAGTCTTTGCGTTCACCGATGGAGGGCAATATCGATTGAGGCTTAGTGATGGTGTTCGTCGTGAACCGACCACCAGTTTGGGTAAAGCCCCGAATTAGCAGCATCGTTCGTATGTAAATAGCGTTGTGGAAACCATAAAAGACATAAATCATTATTCGAACAAAACTCAGTAATTTCGCCACGCGAAAGAACTATTGTTGAAAGATCAAAGTTTTGCGAAACGCCGAAGACGGAGATAGAGAGTTATTGAATGTAACGCACCATCGCAATAACAGCTCGAAGATCAGTAACAGGGTTTATGATTGTTCACGAACAGACTGGAGGCGAAAAATAAGATATGCATTGAATTCGCAGACAACGCCGACGGAAACCAGACCTTCAATCCGACCGTATGGACATGATCAGATAAGCCAGTTTCGGGATTTATCGGGGATCTCCTCGACTTCAAATAAGACAAAGCCCCAGAATAGCGATCGACGTCCATCATGGAACCATTTGCCACTTTCAAACATCTCGGCTTCGACTCGCTCCATGGGCCGCGCCTGACGACCGAGATGTCGTTATCGAGGATCATCACCGGTTCCACAGCCAGTTTATCGCGTATATCGAAAGAACTCACCGACAGTTACGCAGACGACTTCAGTTTGTTCGTTACGACTATGACAGAAAGACAAAATTATTCCGAAGCTGGAACTGCTTCAGCATCGGCAAAACCATGCCTTTGCGTAAATTGACTCATCAGCCTTTTATAAGATTTATCCAAAGTCGGCATTACTTCGACATTCGTATGCAAAACCACAGCCATCATCGCACGCAAGTATTAACCACGGCACTGGATACCCAGGTTTGAACAACATTTCAACGTCGAGTCATGACTTTCGCCAGAAAATAGATGACGCATACCCAGCTGATACACCAAATTTTCGTCGTTGAATACAGACAGACTGAATTTAATGTTAAATCAATACCTGTTTAGCCATGCCATCACAGAAGGAACAACGGCAGATCAACCAAAGGCATCTGAAAATCGCTGAACGGGTCAGCATCACTGATCATAAACAAGTTACCAATCTTTTGGGAACAAGTTACGGTAAGTTAGTAAGATTCAACATCCATTCACCACCGAGCATTGTATATCGCCGGAAAAACAAAGGGTGTTAACAGCGACGTCAGCAGTTGAGCCGTACCGACCCGGTCCACAGACAATTACGAGCCGTTCACTAAATCACCAGCAACGACAGCAGATGCGTAGTTCATAATACAGGGCTTGGCGTCGATGAACCGTTCACCAGGTGAAGGCGAAGTAGGTGTTACAGCGAATCGTATCCGGAATCAACCAACAAATATGCTATGCGATCAGTTAATAATCAATAGTGGCCCTTCAAGTTCAAACACACAGTGAAAGCTATCAAAACATTTAAAGACCGACAAATAAAAGACGCAATAGTATTAAGACAGAATTGCAAAGAAGATCAGTATTATAGGCAGCAAATCATGGAGAATGCCACGCGATCTGCGAAAACACATCGAGAAGCTCCCGAGCGCTTCAGCATCATCGAAGACTTTCCAGTGCCCATAGCGTCAAAAAATAGTGTATGAAAGAAAATGGCAGCAATGTACCGAGAAATGAACACAGACACTTGCTCCAGCCAGCCAGGCGCAATCGAAAGTATTAATCAGCGTTCGCTACGCTCAGCAGGCAATACGTGATTGTTATTCTTCCCGCTAGCCAATGTTCGAATACGTTGTTAAATCTCTTCATGAAATGACGAATAATCAGCGGTACGACTCGTGTTGTACCTTCCAACACGAGAAAGCACGTATCAGTTATGATGTAGATGATCGAGATCGAGCGAAATCAAAGAGAAAGATTATGACAGCAAATAATATCGCTTGTCGTCAATTTGGGGAAATGTGAATATTGCTTAACATCGCGGTACAGAGATCAATTCCCTGGTCATATTGCCAGTCGCCGATGAGAAGAAAATACGTTTTCGAAAAGCGACTGACAGCCGACATCGAAACGTCAATAAACGTCGAGTTCGATAGCCATCAGATACCGATGAATGTTTCAACCCATTGACATGTCGGTCAGAAGTTCGACCAACCAACCAGGTATCGCAACAATGAGCAAGTTCATTTCCAGTACGTTCTCATCAGATTCACGATTTATCATGCGCACATCATCAACGTCGATCGTTTGATTTCCGTTCGAAATTCAGACCGCCATATTTGGCGCACAGTATTCGTCCGAAGTTCATCGTTTCGTCAGCTTCAATTGCATTGTGCATCGACAGTCACAGTGGTCAATGGTACCGTATCTACAGAGCCCCGACGCTTCAAGAGAGATGTTAAAACATACGATGGCTGCCCGAGTTCATGAGGAACCGAACAAGTCGTAAAGCAGTTTCGTTATTATGCAAAAGACACCAGTATTCTCATCTGTTCGTCATTTTCATCAAGCGATATGGTTTGCCAGAATGATTGAAGCAATACCGAGACGCCATTGACGGAAAATGTTTGTTAAAAGGCCTCAATGCCTGATCAAAGATTACCGTTTCGAAAAGATGTCACGCCGACTACTGAATAAAGACCATTGGCCGCGGGTATCTCCAACATCGCGGTTCAATACGCACCAAAGACGAAATAATGCGATGAAGCAAAAACTTTCACGATAAAAGCAAACACAGCACATCAAATGAGATGAACTGCTTCCGATATCGTCGCATTATCACGTAAAGCAAAATGAAATAACACGCACCACTCTTCGTTCACCAAAAGCACGAAACCTTTCTATCACGACGCCGGAGAACGACCAGTCAACCAATGCCTGAGTCAGGAAGAACTCAACAAATACCCGGTATCGCGATAATAACATTGTCAGATGATGATTCGTTGATGACAATTCACCGAAATAGTATCAATACCGCAAGTATCGTCGCGAAACGCACCGAATGATGCATGGGTTGATCAGCAACTGCATCTTCCTCAGACGTCGCAAACATGACACCAGTACGTCGATGCCTTCGTGTCGTACCATTACGGCCACCGCAGTGAGAAATGGGATGAATCACGCACAAAAGCGAAAGCAACAAGAATAATTTCGATATGCCGTATACACGTCGAGAACAGCCTGCAATTTGAAAGACGAAGCGACCACGGTACCAGCCCCAGCCAAACGAATGAAAGCTCGTTCGTTCTCGAAACAAAAAATCACAAAGCGGTACCAGACGTGACGACGAAAGCATTGCCGACGATACAGCACTAAAGATGCCGAGTTCAATGGTTATGCTCGGTAACATTGTTCAGAATACAGCGTTTCGCACAGTCGTGGCACGGTTCGGCAACGTAAACGTACCAGATGCAGTCAGATATGCCCGATCCAGAAAACACCACATGCCGCGCTTCAACATACACACATGATTTACACCGAAATCAACCAGTTTCACTGTACTATGAAATCGGCGCCGTTAAGATTGAATTGCTCCTGCAACCAAAAAGAGACAGCCGAAAGACTTAAGACATCGAGACGAAAGCAGAGTGAAATCACTGAAAATGCACAATTGACGCAGGTCAGTCTGCCATATCTGTCCTATTGAAAGAAATGTTGACTTAAAATGTCATCCAAAATAGAGGTATTTCAGGGAACACAAACGACAAGCATAGCCAGATCAACGACGAGAATGGGCCGATTTCACAAAATAATATCAGCAGCGATAAAGAAAAGGCAAACGATGCGTTAATTGTCGGCGGATCCCAGTATGAAGTTACATCGATCAGTCGTTCTCATTGTTTTCATCAATTCCAGATGACATAAGTTCAATTCAACAGATCAGCACAAGATTACACCATCGTTAAAGTAATTCACCGTCGACAAATCATCAAGAGGAAAATCGAGCAAAATCTCGAATAATCATCATTGATGAAATAGTCAATGGCCGATCACGCTTCCGTTCCAAGATTCGCAGCATCGAGACAACGTAAAGAACGCGACATTCACCTTTAACGTATTCACCGAACATCATGTTGGACAGTCGATATGACCTGTGATCCATCATTCAAGAACCCTCGCTATCATCTTCAATGACAGCGAATTTAAATATATCAGACAGTTCGAGCAGATATACGCGTCAGAAATTATGAAGATTTATCAAGACAGTATCCAATACTTTTGAACATCGTTAATTAACAAACACCGCTTTCCCTAAATGTCAGACCATTCGTATAACAAGATTTCACGAAACTAAACAGGCAAACTTCGAAAAGAGAAAAACTCGCGAGAACTTCAGTGTTACCAGCCCTTCGCGCCAATATATCGCGATGATCGACAAAAATATTGATATCAGATGGCTCCTTGCGAATGGATGCTTGAACGGTTAGTCATTATCTTCGACTGATTTCCTTCTGTGTTCATATTATCGGTAAAGTTTCGACACGATCATAGCCAGTTAAGAATGCCATTTCCCGTGGATTAACAGCATCTTCATATTACCAGAACAGAAATCGTTTCGTACCAATGGAGTTATTATCTACTTCACCGAAATTGCTTCGGCCAAGGCATAACCGGTAATTCAAAGCCAGCAGCCTTATTAAAGAAAATTATCAAAGATATACCTGTCGAGCATCATCTATTGAAGGCCGATTGCGCAAGATTTTAAAGAAGTTCGTATCAATGAAAGGTTTACATTACTGGCATGCCGTTCACGAGTTCAAATCGTATAATTCCGGTATTGTCATCTACGTACTGGATCACGGTAAACATTGCCTTCATCAAAGACGCAGAATGACCGTGGTTTCGAGTAAGCCGATTGTTGCTTCGACAGAACATGGTTAGTTCGATTCTCATTCAGCCGATGCAACAAAGACGTATCATAAAACCAGATTGAAGTTCTGATGACGACTCCGATGGAACTGAAAACAATTATGCGGAGTTGTTTTTCAAGAGAATAAAACAAACAACTCAAACAGTTAGCATCCACGCACCGCTTTTATGTCATGGAACTGTTAAAGAACACAGGTCAATTTCAGAGCCAGCTATTTTTCGTAGTTAAAGCTGAGAATCATTCTCCACATCATGGACGTCTTCGTCATCTTCTTTCAATACAGATTAATGATGGAATCAAACGTTTTACACAAATGATTTCAAACCGAGAACACGATCATGTCTTCCAACATGTTTCACACGAGTAATTCGTGATCATTTTGTGACGTTATGAAAGTGATGCATCAGCTTATTTGTTTTCGAGAATCCGAAAGAAAGGGTTAATCGAATGAATACAGCCGCATTAGCTTCGAACAATAATATCGCCTGGCGCTTCGTATTTCGTATAAGTATATAGCGTATTAAGGTTTTACCGATTTTTTTAACAGATCCTATTAGTTGGAAATAAACTATTTTATTCGAGTGAAAGTGAGAGCAGTTAAATATTAACGTTATCAGCAATATTTATGACGACAAGAATGGATACGCAAATGTCGCAACAATAGACAACACAGATATGAATAGAAAACCAGAAATGTTCAATGAAAGAAGAGTCAATACAATGAAATGGATCAGTGAATACAGTTAGAGTTACGGTATTTTGCTGGCTCGCACAAGTAGTTGATTATTCATCTTCAGGCGTACCAGTTTCAAAATGCGGATACTATATTAATTTCGAAGTTTTGGGATCAATAGAGGACAATACGCACATCATCAACCGGTACAAATAATCATCAATTCATGACTTAAATATCAGTTAACAAAATATTAATTATTTGCCAAATGTCAACAAATCTGTCTTTAAAATCAACTATTAAATGATAGTCAACATTTCGACATTAAACATTAGTCTCGTGATGGACAGTTCAGCAGGACATGCTTCGACCGCGATCTCTCTCATCACAAAGAAGAAAACGGAGGATCCTGCGTGGTTAAGATAACCGATAGTTTGTTTTATTGCATGTACTATCAAGGTGGATGTAAGTTCTGTTGGCTTTATAATCAGAGTTGGGATCAGCCGTCATTGAGATTTAGTTGAGCGTTTAGCCAATGCGTTAAAATACATATATCGTATTGTCAGTCAAAAAGATCTATATAATTTCCATAATTTCTGGTTAAAGAGATGTTTTGCAAGAAATAGCTTAATGCTCGAAGGCAAGAAGAGAGTTCGGTTCGTGATAGACTCGTCAGAATATAGCCGTACGCGTCGTAATGATATCGGAAGAGAAGTCATTCGCCCTATCGCAGAGATCAAAACATACGTTTCGTTCAACATAAACGATGGAGCCGAACAAAAGCTGAGTACCGAAGATTCGTAGAGCGGTTGATCCTCCCCGGGACGACGACAATAACGCGTTCGAAGATTTGTTTCGAGATTGATGATGTGGAAGAAAAGCCATGGTCGAAAACATCTACATCCTTTCGAGCGTTATCAAACAGCTTGGTTCGCTTCATATAAAGCCACGTATGTAATAGTTTTGAAAATAAAGCCAGCTACATCGACCGACTATTTATGACGAAGTTATCAACTGCCGTCAAATACGTACATTTTCGACGACGACAAAGAAATGTTGAACAATCATCAAAGAGATCCACGGAACAACAACCTGATAAACCGTTGAGTTCGAAAGTTAACAGCGACAGACAAAATACTTCGTCACTCGATCCTTCGTAATGAACAGACAGGGAGCCGACTCGAATCGTTCGTCTTTAAAAACTGTGATATGAAAGAACGACCAAATAAAAACATGTAAAATCCTTGTAATGGTCGTATGTTTTCGAGATCAAAGAACATGATATCAGCGATCCATGGTACTTTTTCCTGAAATCATTGGCTTGATTGGTTTCAAGATTATCGATTTATTATTCCATGAAAATGCCAGACATTGGTTTCAGACGGAACAAGCAGCGAGTCTCGTTAGTTAGATAGTTGTCAATATGTCATACTCGCATCGTAATATTTAGAAGAAAGCTTCAAACATGACCGCCGCCAAGAAAGCCGAAGGCATATTATCAGTTTCGCCAATAAAACATGAGCCAGTAGTGTATTACGGTAACACCATTATAGTTCTATTACCCGAAAGCTCGTTGTTTCGATATTAAACATCTTCGAACGCATTCTGATGAAGAAGGTTGTTTTCACCAAAGCTATTAGCAATGTCGATCTCATTGTTGTATTGTTCGTCATCCTTCAGATGAATTAACTTTAATTGATCATATGCGAATTTATTTGCAGTCATTTCTCCAAGACGACGTTATTCTTCTGTCATTTCAAATTTTACTTTATTCAAATTATCGAAATAGTCAAAATTTCGTTTCTTCCTGCTTCGGTTTGTTCATTAAACCATTGCGACCGAGGAATGTCAAAGTCATTGGCGATTGAATTATCGGCCTAAAACGAACATGAAGAAACAGTTATCAGAGTCTGATACATTGGAATATTGGCACATGTTGGAAGAAAGACACCGCACGCAAGTGTTAACATGGACGATAGGTTTTCGACAAACGTCATTCGTTAGGGAATCGTAAAGAAGTTGTCGCACGTACATGCCACTAATATCAAATAATGATCGGTAAAGCGATGTTTATCACTGATTGTAATATACCGACATTGATCAATCAGTTTAATAGCACTCTCATTTGACTGGTCGTTAATTATGGATTATGTATTATGCATGATGATGTTACAGTTGATTTGTTATACCTTTCAGATATATTGCTCGTTGAATAAAGTCGCACAATTAATATGCTCTTTGTGACTCTAAATGCAGTATCGCGACTTGGTTCAGGGATTCACTCACCTCCTGACAGGCAGGGCATCCGTGTGTGATGATATCTGAAGGCATAACAAATCTAACTGTAATATCACTACATCATACATACATACATGTCCAACGATAAATCTTAACGACCAGTCAAACAAGGGTGCTGTTAAACGATTGATATCCAATGTGATCGGTATGCATTTTACAATCAGTGTCTCAGTAAAATTCAGCTCCCGTCATACCACCGATCATTATGACCGATGTAGATTGGCATAGCACACGATTCTTTATGACAGCGAACCTTACAGAGTTACGTCCCGCCCAGCACTCTTCACTTGCCATCCTCCATGAATGTATTTATTGAAAACTATATCGTTATACATCGACAACACCGCGTGCGACAGTTGTCGATGGCACACAGAATAATAACTTTAATCCATTTCCCTTTAACATGCGCCAATATTCCAATGTATGGAGCTCTGTGTGTTGAACAATTGGCTCATGGTCAGTTTTAGGAACCGTGAAGATCCTATTCAGTCGTTTCTCTTGATATCCATAATGACGACTGCTGACAGAACTATTCCTCCAGTCCCTCTGCGGTTCCACATATTCATGTAAGCCAAGGGTTTGGATAATGAATGCAAATAGGCCAGAAAGAGCATGAGGAAGGCAGAACAAGTATTTTCGGCGACATCCTTACTGTCCATAATTTGAATAAAGTGTGACTTTAAAATGCCAAGGTTCGACGTACATTTAAGCAGAACAGCGTCAGTCTTGGAGGAAATATTTTCTCAAAATAGAATTCACGCACCCGATTTCCAAGGTGTGGAACATGATCCAAAGAATTAAGAGGGCAAGGTTCCAAATCTACTGTTCACCATCTGAAGGATGGTGACAATACACTACTAACTGAGTAAGTCCGACATTTGCCAATAAGCTTGGTGAAACGCTCGCACAAACACTCTTCTTCATCAAATTACGTTCCAGAATTTCAGCCAATATCAGAAACAACAGGAGAAGAAGAGAATAAATTCTAACTCAGACAATGGTGAAGACTATAATGAATTATTTTCATTACATTGAGCTCCACACTGCCCTTGAGCAAGCTCATGACACAGCAACAGGAGCTGATAATATACACTATCAGCTCTTGAAGCATTTACCGGAATCATGTTTGGAAACTCTTCTAAATATTTTTTGACACAATATGGACTTCAGGGGAATTTCCACCGTCGTGGCGTATTGCTATTGTAGTCCCTATCCCAAAGCCTGGCAGGGATCATACTGATCGTCTAACTACAAACCAATCTCTTTAACGAGTTGTGTCTGCAAAACCATGGAACGGATAATAAATAATCGATTAACATGGTATCTTGAAACCAACAACCTGATATCAAATATTCAATGTGGTTTCAGGAAAAATCGTAGTACCATGGATCACTTGGTACGTTTAGAGTCCTTTGTCAAAAATGCTATAGCAAATAAACTTGACATGCAGTATCGAGATATTCTTTGATCTCGAGAAGCATACGATACCACCTGGAAGCATGGCATTTTAAAGGATTTACATGATTTTGGTTTGAGGGGTCGTTTTTCCTCTTTTTCATATCACAGTTTTAAAAAGACAGGCAATTTCAGGTCCGAGTGGCTCAACCCTGTCTGACCATTACAATCAGGATCAGATTGTCCCACAAGGGAAATTATTTTGTCTGTCACTTTATTTAGCATTCAGATCAACAGTTTATCCAAGGTTTTAAACGATTCCATTGGATCTCTTTTTGTGGATGATTTTTAACATTTCTTGTGCAGTGGTAAGAATATGCATACTATTGAACGGCAACTGCAGTTGCCCAAATAAAATAAATAAATGGTGTCTTGAAAACGGCTTTAGGTTCTTCGTCAAATCAAAAAACTAATTGCATACATTTCTGCGTAAACATAAACCACATAAAGACCCAGAACTGTTTTTAAATGGCACTCCATCAAGGTTGTAAAGGAGCCAAGTTCTTAGGTCTCATTTTCGACTCCCATTTAACTTTTCTTCCGCATATCAAATCTCTCAAAACTAAATGCCTGAAGGCATTGATTTATTGAAAGTCATTAATGTCTAATTCAAGGTGGGGAGGGATCAAGCTTCGCTCCTACACCTTTACAGATCACTTGTCCGCTCGAAGCGATTATGGCTCCATCGTTGGCATTGGAGCCTGCAATTTCACGCCTAAAACTCTAGGATTCAGTCCACCATCAAGGTCTGGAGACTTTGTCTTGGGTCCTTCTGTTATCCCCTGTTGACCAGTCTCTACGTCCTAGGCAGATGAGCTCTCTCTCTTATCCAACGCCGTATAAAATTACTCATTACAGTATATTACGAAGCTATATTCTAACGGAGTCTAATCCTGCGTTTCACTACATCGTCTGAGAAATTTCAGACTCTCTCTTGCCTCTGTAGCTATTAAAAATATTTCTTGCAAACATCCTCTTTTAATAGAAATTATAGAGTTATATAATGATCTTGCAACTGGCCAATACGACATCGTCCTGTTGCTTCCCCAGCCATGTTGGCATTTCTGGGAATATAATGGCCGATTTTGCTGTGATTAGCAGCACTCAACAAATCTGTGACACCATTCCTGATCCCATACTGATTATTATAAAGCCAACATCAAGAACTTACATCCGCTATCTGATGCAAAAAAGTGGGGACACCCAAGTAGGTATTAATAAAATTACATGCAATAAAACCAACTATCGGTTACACCTACTTGGGTTGTCAGTTCCAGATTTGAAGAGGTTATCATACGATGATGTCGTATTGGCCACACAAGATATCTCCTCATGAGTACCTATTGAAAGGTGAGGATCCTCCGTTTTTGTATCCTTTGTGATGTGAAAAGAATGTACAATCAAGCATGCCCCGCTTGACTGTGTTGAATATTCCATCACAAGGGATAAATATTTTAATGTCAAAACATTGAAGGATCTTTTTATAATGTTATTTATCATTTAATAGTTGAATTTTTAAAAGAATTAGATTTGTTAACTGATTTGTAAATAGATTAATATTTTATTCTTGGTAATTTAAATTAGTCACTGAGATTGTGAGTGGCTGTACCCTCAAAGGCAAGTTGACAGTAGTGTAAACTTATTGTCCTCCTGTGAAGGTGTACTGTAAGTCCCAAAATTTCAAAAGTAAAATATAAATTATCACATTTCAAACGTAGTATTTTTGTTATTTTAACTGTTGTGTTTAATTTTCCTACAATCGCCAACGCCTGAAGGGATGTGTAAATCCAGCTAGGATCCATGCGAATTAGCAAAAGTAATATAAGTCCCCATGGCTCCTAGTATGGTGATCTACCTTCAGTTGTTGGCGATCTATAGTCCATTTTTCATTGTATTGTCTTCTTTCATTTGAATATTTAGCTTTGTTTGCAAGTTTTATATTCATATCTGTGATTATCTAGTATTTTTACTGTCCTTCGTCGGCAGGTTTTATAATATCTATATATATTCTATTTCTTAATGTCAAATGTTCTTGTCACGATATGGCTGAAATATTGCTGATGTGACGTTAAATAACTAACTCACTCTCTCACTCACTCAGGATATAAAAAATGGTTTAACATAGCACTAATAGGATCTATTAAAAAATCATTAAAAATCTATACATAATACATATATATACTATACAAATGGCCACAAATAATAATTGACGATGTATTTTACAGTAATTTGATCTCAGAAGGAAATATCACAGCACCTTTTCCATCAATTGGTGCCCATTATTTCATTCAGTGAATAACTATGACATTTAACCCATATACATCTTTCAGTTCTCAAAATGAGTTTTCAGCTAAAACTTGGTAAAAATCCTGACATCACTTTTTCATAGCAGAGTTCACAAAATGATCTGAATTGCTTCGTGGTATTCAAAGTATGTTGGAATAATGTGGACAGATACATTTTTCAAGTCCTCGGACATGGACATGATCAATTAGTGTTCCTCCTTCTGTAGTAGGTTTGGAAATCATTTGTGTAAAACCGTTTGATTCCATCATTGTCTGTATTGAAGAAGATGACAAAGACATTTTCATTGAAATCTCCCATGATAACCTTGGGCCCAGAATGGTTGTCAAGCTGTTGCACAAGTTGCAGTAAATGCAT
Source organism: Haliotis rubra (assembly GCF_003918875.1). Lineage (NCBI taxonomy): Eukaryota > Metazoa > Mollusca > Gastropoda > Lepetellida > Haliotidae > Haliotis > Haliotis rubra. The sequence goes on from NW_025765312.1 coordinate 24,290, forward strand.
TCTGAAAATAACAGCTCTGTAAGAGTTTGGCCTGTAGATAACAGCAACATGAGCTTGTAGTTCCATGACATAAAAGCAGGGGTGCTCTCTAAATTGGATACTGATAACTGAACAGGTTGACAGGTTTTGGCATCTCTTGAAAAACAACTCCGCCATGAATTTGATTTTTTTAGTTCCATCAGATGGAGTCATAGGACTGTGATCTGGGTTTATGATGCAGTGTAAATCCATGAAGTTTTGGTACATCAGCTGGATGGGAATCAGATAACCATGTTTCTGTCAAGCAAATGAAGTCAGCCTCAAGAAACCTTTTGTCGTTCTGCAAATCTTTGACATGCTGTTGAAGGCCCTCAATGTTTACCATGATCAAGTTACATGTAGGATGACCATCACAGATTCTCTGATTTGAACTCGTGAACTTTGGCATACTAGATAATGCTGCAACCAACCTTTCCATTTGCGGTATATCACAGACTCTTTAAAATCTTGCACAATCAGCCCTTCAATAGATGATACTCGACTTAGTGCCACATATGCTTGTCCAGGTGCAAAGATTTTCTTTAATAAAACAACAGCTTTGTTCACAGTTATGCCTTGTACTTTGTGTACCGTGCAAGCCCAAACTAGTTTCAGTGGAAATTGTCGTCTAATAGCTCCATTGTTTGAAACAGTTTCGTTCTGGCTCAATAGGAGTACTGTTAGGTGGTAATCCACAGGGAATGCTTTTTCATTTTTCGTAATTTCTTGCTAACATGATCATTGTCAAACACGATGTATATTTTAGAAGGAAAAGTTTCAGCATCAGTCAGAGATATGTGGCTAACCGTTCCAAATATTCCATTCACAAGGCCATCTGATGTATCAATGTTTTTTGTGATCATCACACGTGCACCAATTGCAACATTGAGACTTTTTGGTAACACTGAGTTATGGACTTTCTCATGAGGTTTTTCTCTCTTTTCAAGTTTGCCTGTTTTGAAGTTTCGTGAGAAATCTTGTGCCTGAATGGAAATTGAATCTGAGCATTTAGAATGAAGAGCAGTGACATTGAATTCGTCAACTTCAGCATTTGTTGCAAAATATGGATGCAATCTTGATCATCTTCACCAGTTTCCTGTTGCGTGAGCATATCTATATCACTTTGTTCAAGACTGTCTGACATATTTCGCGGTTCGTAATCGATTTAGAAGTTGTGCAAAAAGCTGGGGTTTCTTTGTCTCATGATCTTCGTCCAACTCTGCGGTAGAGAAATGATCGCTCCACAGGTCATATCCATTTTGTCCAACATATGGTGTTCCTTTCACAGGTGATAACTGATAGAAATCTCCAACAGCAATTACAGATACGTTGCCAAAAGGTGAATAGTCTGCAGGTTGTTTGATTTGTCTCAATCTGCCATGAATGTAGTGGACAAGAGCTTGTGATCAACCATTGATATTTCATCAATGATGAGGATGTGAATGCTCTGAAGTTTTGCTCGAAGACTGTTGATTTTTTTCCTCACCAAGTGGCTGATATGGCAGTTTGACATCGATTCCAATTGAAAGTGCACTGTGTATTGTGGGTGCATTAATGTTAAATGCTGCAATCCCAGTTGGAGCTGCCAAAAAGTACAGACATGTCATCTGGGTCTATTAAGTATGGGAGCAAGCAGTCGTAGCTTCATAGCAAATTGCCTTGATCAAATGACTTTTCCCAGTTCCAGCTCCGCCAGTGAGAAATAAGTGAAATGCATCAGATTTTGCCTTTTCTTTTATCTAAACACCACTGTCTTATTTTGTAGAAAACGTCAGCCGGTTCCTCATTCATTGATCTCACAATTGCACCTGCTTCTTGTCTGGACATTGTTCCTGAAGCACCTCTGTTTGGATAACATTTTATCTTTCTGCAACAAGTCTGGCATGTTTCTTCCAGATTCAGTTTCAGATACCCTCATCAGATGTGTGCATGTGTTCATTTTGGACATTGTAATCTTTGAGATTCAGTTTCTGGACAGATTTGAGCCCATGCATCTTCCAATTGGCCACATTTTCAAACAATTCCTCTGCTTCGTCAATGTCATCACCATCTTTTCAACAATGCTTTGTTTCCTTCACAGTTTCCACAGGGCAATTTTCAATCTTAACAGCACCGGTTTCATAGAAATCACCATGCGAATTGAAACTAGTTGGTTTCAGAAGCAAATCATGTGTGTATGGTAAAATAGCTGCAACGTACTGTGATAGTGTTTTTCTGGATCCTTTGTTTTGTGAAAATCGGGCATATCTGATAACTGCTGCATCAGTTCGGGTACGTGTTTTTACGTTGCCAAGGCCATTCTGCAATTTTATTAATGGACTGCGCTGTTTGTCTGTAGAACCCCTTGATACTTCAGATTTTGGTACCACTCTGTATTCTGAACAAAATGTTGCAAGACACATGCTATTGAACTCAGCATCTTTGGGTCTGCTCTTGTATCGATCAACAATGCTCGTCATCCACATTTCGTCTTCATCTAGATCACCACTTTGCTGTTTTTGTTTCAAAGTCTTAAGAGAGGCAAACTCATTCGGACAGGGTCTACAGTAGGAATGAACTGACTTTACGTGATCCTTCCTTCAGTCTCAAATTGCAAACTCGAAAAACAGCTTCTTGTGCACTCAATTCTCGATTGTGTAAATATACAGCACCAAGTTTCTTCAGAGCAGATTTAGCATCAGAATTGTCTTTATTTGCTTCCTTTTGTGCATGATTCAGAAGTAATCCCATTTCTCTTTCTGCCTTTGAGATGTATGAAATGATGTATACGACACAAGAGTAGGCATCAACTACATACTGAATGTCCATGTTTGCATTCCAACATCTGAGAAGATCTGGATTGTACTGATTAACCCATACATCATTCGATTGCGTTTCATGACAATGCTTGTCTTTTTGCTAGAGTATCATATGCTTTTTGAATCAAGTCTTGTGAAATACCTATTTCAGTGAACAATGCATCAACTGAATCAAATATTTGCTCATCATCTGATAGTGTTGGCCAAATCAGTTTCAAGATTGCTTGAGCAGCTGGTCTTGACATCATATTCACATTCTGGAGATATTTGTTGAGTTCTTCCACAGTTTCAGGCATATCACCCATTGGTTCAACTGGTTGACCTCCGAATCGTGATAAGAAGGTTTCATTGCTTGGTGGACGAGGGAAATTGAATCTGCATGTTGAACCATTTTGCTTGCATGACTTGGAATGTCTTTTACTATGTTTCTGTACACTGTTGACAATATCAAACAGTTCTTCATCATCCTCATTTGATGGCATGGCACATGTGACATACTTGTCAATGAAGGATTTTACTGCTTCATCACTGTCTTTGTCAATCTTTGGTGCATTTTCAACCCAAAAAAGGCAATGTGTGTGAGGGGAGCCACGATGTTGGAATTCTACACGGTAAAAGTAGTCTTTTATTTTTCCAATGGGTTCAGCTGCTGACATGATGACATCTTTCAAGAAGCAGTGAAATCTTTGATCAAACATTGGGGCTGCTGTTACTGGGTTTTTTCTGAGTACAGAACATTTTTCATTCCAGTCAAGTTCACTAGCTTTCCGTTCATTACCTTCTTCTCTCAGTATTGCTTCAATCATTTCTGGCCATCTCATATCAGCTGATGAGAATGAGCAAAACCAAGTTGGAATACCAAGTTGTCTTTTGCATAGCAAACAAACCTTTTTGAGCTGACTGCCAGTATGAAGGAGTTCCTCTTATAGGTTTCAAGAACTTATAGCCATCATCATGTTTTAATATCTCTTAGAGAATCAGAATCTGTAAGATTTTGAGAAGTACCATTGTTACCATGTGACTGTGATCCTTTACGCAATGCAATTGAAACATTTGACAGAACTTGATGAACTTCAGACAGATACTGTGCATAAAATATGTAGTCTGTGTTTGGAGCAAATCGACGATCAGCATTCATGAGGCGTGTGAAGATATCGTGCAAGTGTTATTCTCTCCTCATGATCATCATGGAATGTGGGAGATCCTGATGGGAACAGTACTGGAAATGATTTTGCTTCATTTGTTTTGTCTGACAATAGTTGGACAGGGCTATTTTCCTCAGCTGGTGCAACACAGGTTATCTTCTCAAAATGTTGATCAAGGACTTCCTGACCGATATCAATGGGTTAAAGGCAGGTATTCATGAGTAATCCTTGATCTTTCTCAGACTCTTCATGCTCAGTAGTTTGTGTGTTTGATGTGTCATCAATATCAGATGTATCACTTTCGAAAACATTATTTTCATCTTCCTCATCAATGACTGGCAATGGATTGACCCAATGTGTATTGAAATTGACATCTCTGTACCACTTGATGTTCGCTTGTAGATATTCCACAGCATTTCTAACATGGGAATTGTTGACAAACTGATACTGATAATGGCCTTTGTAAGTAATCTTTCTCTTTAGTTTCACTCTGATCATCTGATCATCTACATCACTTCTTGGTAAGATACTTGTGCTTTCTCAATGTTGGAAGGAACACACACAACAGGTCCATGCACGCCATGTTGTCCACCTTTTGGTAATGCCATCATTTTCATGAAAGGGATATTTAATGCAATCAAGTGCTGCTCAAGTTCATTCAGACATTGTAGCTCTTGGAGGAATCGAGCCCAGTTCAAGGTTATTAGCTACAGCTTCTCCTGGCATATTCCCAGACAAAAGTTTTCTATGGCAAGTATAGCAAATCCACAATGTGCCTGCTGGGCTATTGATAAGCGAACACTGGTCATCACTACTTTCAGTGCACTTGTGTAGGTAAGTGTCTGTGATGCATTTCTCAGATACAGCTGCTGTATTGCCACATTTTCTTTCATACACTATTTTTTTTGGCACTGAATAACCTGTTTTTGGAAAAGTCTTCGATGACAAACAGAGCGCACACATTCAGGGCCCTCAGACATGTTTTTCACAAAAGATCGCGTAACATTCTCCATGATTTGCCTCTCTTTAGTTCTGGCAGTCCTTTTCTCTTTCATATTGTCTCTGTATTCACTACTAGTCTTATACTTTGCAATTCTGTCAGATTTAACAGCTTCCCTATGCTTTGCGTCTTTGGCATATTTGTCGTGCTAAATGTTTTGATAGCTTCCTTGTGTTTTGGGCACCCATGAAGGGCCACCTCCTCGTGGTGGGTGCTGGGTCACGCTAAGCGCCCTTCAACCCCCCGTTGTTGACCCGGGGGGGGGGATATTTTGGTCCACCAACCCGTTTGCCGTGGGTTGCGCCCCTGTGTCGGTGGAGGACGGGAGGCTGGTGGTTGAGGGCATTGGTTCCAGGATTAGCGTTCCTTTGCCCAACACACCACTTCGCCCCTTACTTCACCTAGACGGGTGGTAGAACTGGCCCGGTTCTATCAATCGGCTGGTCACGCCAAGCCCTGTGTATAGACTACATATCTATATATGTCATTGCACAAATCTGATTTGGAATTATTATAATTTCGGACTTGGCCTAAGTGTTCATCTAAAACTTGTGTGATTTTGAACTATGATGTTATGAACTTTGCCTAGAGTCTTATGCCCAGAAGGCGCTGGCTCATGGGCCAATCTGGTGGATTAGTTATTTACAACTCTTCTGCTGGCGTATATCATCCGAGTATCCTTGGTGCTGCAAGATGGAGACCCACTTGTTTTTAGCATTGTCCTTGTGATACTCCGTGGTGGGTGGGGAGCTCGGATGATGAAATCTTACTAACTTACCATGGCTTACCTAAACCCCAAAAAGACCAAGCGTCAACTTGACACTGATCCTGTTGAAACTGACCTCAGACTGCCCAACTCAATTGATTACTGGCCACGTTTTTTCTTGTGCTTGACACCATTGACAAGACACCTTTGAAGTTGAATCCTTTGCCGTAGCTAAAGGTATACAAGGCATTGCTGGTGACGTTAAGAACATTAAGCTTTATTACGTTCTGGTGCTCTGCTGGTTGAGTGTGCAAAAAGGCACCAAGCCACCAACCTTATGAGTATTGATTCTTTTGTCGGCATTCCAGTCACAGTCTCTGCTCACAAAACACTCAACACGAGCAAAGGAATTATCAGGGATCGAGAATGATTGTTTGCAGACATGTCAAAGCTCGACATCGTCACTGAGATGAAGGATCAAGGCGTACTTTATGTCAAGCGTTTCACAACCCGTAGAAATGATGCAACTATAAAAACAAATACGTATCTATTTTCCTTCTCTTCTCCAAATGTTCCAAAATCACTAAAAGCAAGATACTGTAACATCAACGTTGAAATGTACATTCCAAACCCTCTTAGATGCTTCAAATGCCAAAAGTTCGGTCATGGGGTTAATACTTGCACATTGTCTGTTGTGTGTGCTCACTGTGGTGAAAAGACACATACAACAGAAGATTGTGACAGTAATGTCAAAAAAATGTACCAACTGTGAAGGGGATCATCCATCTTACTCTAAAAACTGTCCTGTTTGGAAACATCAAATGGAGATAAATAGAATCAAATTTACGCAAAACATTAGTTTTGCCGATGCAAAAAAACTAGTTCAAAGCTCAGAGCATAAGGAGAGCTATGCTTCTATCACCAAAACACCGTCAGAAGCAACCACTAGAATAACAAAGTCATCTGCATGCTGTCAGACAAACCTGACCTGGGTTAAATCCGAATCTCCTCTGATATTCTCACCTGCAATATCGACCCAAACAACAGAACCAGTTCCTAGTACGTCTCCAAGCCAATGTGAAACATCCTCTGATCTTGACGCATCATCTCAGTCGACATCAAAGTCTACACAGCCCCTTAAAGGCAAAGGTAAGAAGCCAGATAATTTGAAAAAAAAACAAAGTGGCAGAGCCCCAAAAGGGTCAGAAAATCAAATCAACTTATACAACAAATATGGTTCCCTTGAGGACATGGACGTGTCCGAAACTGTCCGTTCTAGGGCGCACAGCTTGTCGCCCAACGAAAAGTTCGGGAAGATCCCCAATAAATCCCCAAAAGATAGCTTATCACAATCATATTATACAGTGGAATTGTAGAGGTCTGAGGACTAATTTCAGTGAATTACAACTTTTAGTCCAGGATTTAACTCCATCAGCGTTCTGTCTGCAGGAGACCTATTTAAAACAAACAGATGCTTTTGCCCTGGGTTCATTCAATGCATATCATTATTTTTCACCTCCGGGTGATAGGGCCACTGGGGATCTTTCAATCCTAGTCAGACAGAACATTATCCATAGCCCTGTTGCTATTACTACTAATCTTCAGGCTGTTGCATTGCGACTAACTTTGCACGTTGCGTTTACATTATGCTCTCTCTACATATCTCCGTCTTCAACGTTTCACAAAACTGATCTTCAAGCTCTATCTGACCAACTCCCGAAGCCCTGTATTATTATGGGAGATTTAAATGGGCACAACCCACTCTGGGGTAGTGCAAATACCAACGCTAAAGGTAAATTACTGGAGGAGTTTTGTTCAGATAATGATTTATGTCTTTATAATGATGGTTCCAACACATATTTACACCCTGGTACAGGAACTTATTCTGCTCTCTCGACTTGTCACTCCACTAATTCAGAACTACTAACTGAATTTGAATGGTCAGTTCACGATGACCTATGTGGAAGTGACCATTTCCCTACCATACTAAAACCTGTAACTCCATCTGATGTACCTCCATCATCAAGGCGGAATTTTAAAAAGGCTAACTGGGCCTTATATGAAACACTGTGTGCTACAAAACTGAAACCTGAACTTTTTAGTGACGTTATGGATGCTATTAACTGTTTTTCCGATCAACTGACTACCATAGCTGATGAGTGTATACCACAGTCCTCTGCAAATCCTCATATCCGAAAACCATGGTTCAATGATGAGTGCAAACAAGCTAGGAAGGCAAGGAAAAAAGCAGAACATTATTTCCGTCGCCATCCTATGGTGCATAATTTAAATAAATTTAAAATGTTGAATGCTAAAGCGCGGCGTACCTTTAAACAGAATAAACGCCAATCTTGGCAAAATTATGTATCCAAGATAAATTCTCGAACGCCCATGTCCAAGGTTTGGAACATGGTCCAGAAAATTAAAGGTAAAGGTTCTAAATCTAGTGTCCATCATCTTAAACATGGAGATCAATTACTTACAAATAAATCAGATATTGCGAATAAACTGGGTGAAACTCTCGCCAAACACTCTTCCTCTTCTAATTATGTGCCTAAATTCCAACAATATCTAAAACAAGAAGAAAAGAAAACTATTAATTTCAATTCGGATAATGGGGAAGATTATAATGAAACATTTTCTATTCATGAACTCCATACTGCTCTTGAGCAAGCTCACGATACTGCTACAGGTGCTGATAACATACATTATCAGCTCCTGAAACACTTACCAGAGTCATCTTTAGAGACGCTCTTACACATTTTTGATGATATTTGGACGTCAGGGAAATTTCCTTCCTCATGGCGTGACGCTATAGTAGTACCAATACCTAAGCCTGGACGTGATCATACGGATCCGTCTAATTATCGACCGATTTCACTAACAAGCTGTGTTTGCAAAACCATGGAACGCATGATAAATAATCGACTTGTTTGGTACTTGGAAACTAATAACCTTATAACAGATATATACAATGTGGTTTCCGTAAAAACCGAAGTACTGTCGACCACCTAGTGCGTTTGGAATCATTTGTTAAAAATGCACTAATTAATAAACAACACGCTGTGTCTATCTTTTTTGATCTTGAAAAAGCATATGACACTACGTGGAAATATGGCATATTAAGAGATTTACATGGCTTTGGATTGCAGGCCGCTTTGCCCTCAATTTATAGCTAACTTTTTAAACGACAGACAATTTCAAGTCCGCGTGGGTTCTACCCTGTCTGATCATTACAATCAGGATCAGGGTGTTCCACAAGGCAGTATTTTGTCTGTTACCTTATTTAGTATCAAGATCAACAGTTTATCCAAGGTTTTAAATGATTCAATCGATGGATCACTTTTTGTGGATGATTTTAACATTTCTTGTCGCGTAAAAATATGCATACTATTGAACGGCAACTGCAGTTGTGTTTAAACAAGATAAGTAAATGGTGTCTTGAAAACGGCTTTTAAATTTTCTAAATCCAAAACTAATTGTATTCATTTCTGCCGCAAATACAAACCGCATAAAGACCCTGAACTATCTTTAAATGGCACACCCATCAACGTTGTGAAGGAAGCCAAGTTCTTGGTTTAATTTTTGACTCCCATTTAACCTTTCTTCCGCATATTAAATCCCTTAAAACTAAATGCCTGAAGGCACTTGACTTGTTGAAAGTTGTTTCAAACTCAAAGTGGGGAGGGGATCAAACTACACTCCTCCACCTATATCGCTCATTGGTCCGCTCGAAACTTGATTATGGCTCCATCGTGTATGGTGGAGCCTGCAAAAGCAACCTAAACCTACTTGATTCTGTCCACCACCAAGGTCTGAGACTTTGTCTTGGGTCCTTTAGAACTTCTCCTGTTGACAGTCTCTACGTTGAGGCTGATGAGCCATCTCTTACACAACGCCGTATAAAATTAACTTTACAGTATATTACAAAACTTTATTCCAGTGAGTCAAACCCTGCATATATCTTTAGTCCACTATATGGAGATCTGTATAACAAGAAGCCTTCTCTTGTTCCGCCTCTTGGTATAAGGGTGCAACCTTTCCTTTCTGCTGCTGGCATTGAGCTAGAACATATAGCTCCTTCCCGTCTTCTTTCTTCTCCGCCTTGGCAATTGGCTAGGCCACAAGTTGACCTAACATTAACTACATTCAAAAAATCTGAAACAAATGAATTACAGTATATACAAGAATTTAGTCAATTAAGAAATAAATATAATACCTACAAATCCTTATTTACAGATGGGTCCAAGGATGGTGGCGCAGTGGCATGTGCCACTGTTATTGGATCCCGAACAATATCTTCTAGAATACCGGATAACAGCTCTATATTTACAGCAGAAGCAAACGCCATCTTAACAGCTCTTAAATATATTCAAAGGCATCCCAAACATAAACAATATATAATATTTTCTGACTCTCTTTCTTGCCTTCAGGCGATTAAAAAATCTCTCTTTCAAACATCCACTTTTAATTGAAATAATCGAATTATATAATGATCTTGCTACTGGCCAATGCGACATCGTCTTTTGTTGGTTACCCAGCCACGTTGGCATTTCTGGGAACACGATGGCTGATCTTGCTTCTAAGGCAGCCCTCAACAAATCAGTGACACCACTTCTTATTCCATATTCTGATTATAAAGCCAGCATTAGAACATACATCCGCGATCTAATGCAAAAGAAGTGGGACACCAAAGTAGGTATTAATAAATTACATGCAATAAAACCCTATATTAGTTACACCTACTTGGGTTGTCAGTCCAGATTTGAAGAGGTCATTATGCGACGATGTCGTATTGGCCACACTAGATATACGCATGAGTACCTGTTAAAAGGTGAGGATCCTCCGTTTTGTATCCCTTGTGATGAAAGAATCACGGTCAAGCATGTCCTGCTTGACTGTGTTGAGTACTCCATCACAATGGATATCTATTTCAAATCCCGAACTATGAAGGATCTTTTTACTAATATAAGTCCTCATTTAATTATTGCTTTTTTAAAAGAATTAAATTTGTTAACAGATTTGTAAATAACTAAATATTTTATGATTGGAAGTTTAAATTAGTATCATAGATTGTAAGTGGCTGTATCCTCGAGGGGGGTTAAAGTACTGTAAAATTATTGTCCTACTGTTGGGGTACGTAAGTCCCAAAACATTCCAAGTAAATTTCAACTTTCCGTTTTTATCGTCGGGTGAGAACCAGACTGTTCTATCTCCTCTGAACATGTTTTTGAGATATCGAAGGTTGAAAGTTTGAACCCTTACACGTTTTATATTTGAATACTTATAACCTCTACAGTTGACTCGTATGTAGATGTGTATATGTTAAATGGTATAAATATATTTGTTTGGCCAAAATATATAATTAATGCTAGAAAATGAACAAAACCTGTTTGGAGATAGAACAATTTACTGAACTGAGCGGCACTTGAAGTGAGAACCGTACTGTTCTATCTCCAAAAGCATGTTTCGTCCACAGATTTTGCTATTCTTTTGAGTGTATTCATCAAGAAACATCTATAATTCAATAATTAATTAAGGCTACATGCTATTTTGATGCCGATGCTTTATTTTCATATTATCAAATATGACAAAATAATAAAAGCATTGTAAATATTTTGAAACTTTTATTGAATCCATAACATGAGAACAATTAAAAGAAGGCAACATAAATTTAGTATTCTGCACGTCATACGCTGAGGAAATCAAGAAACAGACTACTGATACTGCTATGTGGTTCAATGCCTTTTCACTATCAGTGTTGAACAGCTCAGTAAGTGGCTTTTGAAAACACACCGTAACACAAATCTAGTAAAACTTTTCAAGTGTGTGAGTTTGGTTTTACGCCGCTTTTAGCAATATTCCAGCAATATCACGGCTGGGGACACCGGAAATGGGCTTCTTACATTGTACCCATGTGGGGAATCGAACCCGTGGCTTCGGCGTGACAAGCGAACGCGTTTACTACTAGGCTTACCCCACCGCCCCTAAAACTATTAAAACGTCAACTGATCAATAAGCATGATCTTCAATATGACCAAACACTTAAATTGTAACATTAACTCACGTCAGAACAATATGAAAGCTAAACATAACTGGAAAGACACCTCCCACCACACCATGGAATGTCATAAGTTTTGACAGTTAACTTCACACTCCTTGTGATAGCATTCTCACCACACCACACCATAAAATGTCTCACGATCTTTCTCCTCACCCTACATTCTCTGAAATCAGCCCAAACATGAATTTACGATCTGTTGGATTCATGAATTTCAGCATGGCTTTAATGTCCTTTTTCTTCTCTTCAGAAAGACTCGGTTGTCTTGACATCAATTTTATTGTTGGCCAGTTGTCATCTGTACCATTGCGAGGAGGTGACATCATTCTTGTTGGACGCATGGGACGGAGAGACACCGTGCTTACATCTGTATGAATGAAGGATGTTTGAAAGGCAACCTGGAAGGGCTTGGATTTTGTGTATGTTAGTGACTTCACCTTTGTATATGGGATGTTCTTGAAATTATATACTTTGGCTGCCTCTAGGTACTGCTTGAACATCCTCTTCTGCATCTGAATGATCTTAACAGGCTTCTTCATTGATCCCTGAAAGCACCGTATGACCCCGAGAGGGCTAAACACTTCATTCTTTGACAGAGCACGTTCCAGGTGACTATGAATATTGTCAACCTCTTGGATACTACTGTGTCCTGGCTCACAGAACTTCTGTGTTATCTTGATTAAATTTTGATTTCGCTGTAGATTCATCAGGGCCATAGAAATTCCAGAGTTCCTGTTCTGTGCTACACAGCTGTCTGACCACAATGTCAATTCTGTGATATTGTGGTCAGTCAGCACTTTCTCCAGGATTGAAACTAAGGCACTTGCAATTTCGTTTCCACCTCTCCCGGCCATCTTTTCATGCCACATAGCACAGTAGGTGCTCGAATCCACAGAACAGTGGGCTGTGAGATTGTACACTGCCAACTTACGCCTATAAAAGAAACTTGAGATGTTTGCCCTTGGGCAACTCACAACATTCTGTAAGTCAAAAAAACACAACAGCCCATCCATTCTCTCTATCAATGTTTCTTTGAAGTCGGGTTGCGTCTTTCGAGTCCCTATGCTGAATATAATCTGATTCCGTAGCTTCTGTGACAAGATTATTTGACTGGGCTATTCTATATTCCTCGCACTTGTCACATCGATCCTTTTTTGGTTTCATAAAATCCATGTTGAATTCTCTGTTGAAAATTGCCCTGTACATATGAAGTTTTACAGGTTCATCTTCCGTCTTTTCACAATTTTCAAGATAAAGGTAATACATCTTGTTCAGCGTGAGATCCTGTTCTAGGTATTCTTTTTTACTGCTGGCCCTGCAGTAATGGGACTCAATCCGTGGGAACGAATTAATGTGGTCCCGGACCTTTTGCTTCCGTGCTTCAGAGATCCTAGAGGATGACTTCCGACCTCTCCTATCACCCTCCTTTGGCGTTGATGCATTTTCAGAATGCTTGCATTCAAAGTAGTAAGAGACCCTTCTTTGTGAAACATGAAGAGTCGTTAGGTAGTACTCTTTACACACCCGAACCTTTTCTCCTTTCACAAAAAAGTAATATGAGTAAGAGTACTTCCTTCTGCTCTGCCCCTCAATACGTGATCTCTGTTTGTCTAGTCTCTCAACTGTCTTATTAAAAAAGTGTTGCTTCTCTGTGTCATTTAGATTCCAAAACGCTTTGTGAATTTCATTTCGTTCATCTGAACAAATTTTCTGAGAACAGCGAAATCTGCACCTTCCTTGGCAGTCTTTTGTTGATGTTATTCGTCGTTCTGAAATTTCCTTTCCTGAACAACTTAAATACCTCTTTCCTGACTGTCTTCTACGTTTTCTCACGCTTTTTTCTTCCACGTTTTTCTTCATTTCTTTTTCTTTTTCTGCTTCTAAACACAGTTTCATCCCTTTCTTCATTTGTATCATCTTCTGCATCCTCTGTTTCTGAGCTTCTAATCACAGTTTCATTTCTTTCCTCATTTGTAGAACCAGAATTTCCGTTTCTTGTATCATCTTCTGCATCCTCTGTTTCTGAGCTTCTAATCACAGTTTCATTTCTTTCCTCATTTGTAGAACCAGAATTTCCGTTTCTTGTATCATCTTCTGCATCCTCTGTTTCTGAGCTTCTAATCACAGTTTCATTTCTTTCCTCGTTTGTAGAACCAGAATTTCCGTTTCTTGTATCATCTTCTGCATCCTCTGTTTCTGAGCTTCTAATCACAGTTTCATTTCTTTCCTCATTTGTAAAACCAGAATTTCCGTTTCTTGTATCATCTTCTGTATCCTCTGTTTCTGATGGACTATAGTCCTCATCATTTGTATCTTCTTCACTTTTTTTTCAGAAACATCACTGAATGTATGAATTTCCACGCTTTGACCCAAACCCAAGTCCTCACCTGGTAATAAATCTATAACTGGATCAACACTAACTTCCACTGGCACTTGTTCATCTTCATCATGTTCATTTGATACCAACATTTCAAGAACATCTGCCAGTACAAATGTACTTTTGGTCTTTTGAGGATCCATCATTGAATTCGGAAGTCACATTCATTAAAGTTCCCTCGAATGTGCTCATCAAATTCTGCAAGAGAGAAGGATCCGTCCAAAGAGAGATAGAACCTTTTAAGGTTACAAGAAGCTTCAAAAAAGTTCAGAAGTCCATCAAAATCAAATTCTATACCACATGCTTCAAGAAATGTACACTTTCTAGTATGGTTGAAGATCTGACCAAGACAATCAGGGGTAATGTGGGTGTAGCTTACATTCAAGTGTTTCAAATGAATGCAAAATTCCAGTATTTCAAAATCCTCATTTCTCAAATAGCAACAACCCTCGAGCACCAAATCTTCCAGATTTGGCAGGCTGATGATGAAAGCCAAAGTTGAAATTTAACGTTTGCAATGTCAAGAACCTTTAGGTTGTTGGCATAAATAAGACCAGTCACAAACACATAATCAGTACATGATAATTTGTCAGATAGTATCAGATTAGACAGATGAAGACTTCTGAAATGGACAGAATGTCGAAACAATTTTCTTAATTGTACCGGTGTCAGTTCTGTTCCAGATATGTCACACTTTTTCCATACAGGTGCAGACTTTACAATGTCATAAAACTTGTGGTTGACAACTGCTACGTTCCTCAAAAGATCTTTTTTGGGGATGTATGTGAATATGAGGGTTAATATTTCCTCAGGAAGCCTACAGAGATAGTTGGGTGACTGAAAAGAGAGAAAAACATGCCAATTACAATATTGAAATACAATTGAAAAATTATGTTCTATGTCCATGTTTTTGATTAGGTATGATTTACTTCCCACTAAGAAGTGTTCAGTGCCATATTGTTCCATCTCCATAAAAATACTGAAAGGACATTTTTTAATCATATTTTGTATTAACTTTCACTTAAATGTGATCTACAATGGAATTTAAATGGGTTATCATTCTTAACATCATTGAAACATAGTAAATGATTTGGTATTTACCAGAATTATTCAACATTTATACTCACCATTAAATCATGTGATTCCCTGGAAACAGTCAGTATCATATTGTTCTATCTCCATGTCACATGATCCAATCTTGTTATCTGATTGGATGCGGAGATAGAACAGTTTGGAACTTACTGTCTGGTTAACTATGGGAGATAGAACAAATTAGTGTTTTGAAAAATATACCAAAAAGAGCCTATTGGGGTTCAAGACCACCAGAAAATGAAAATGAACAACAAAAATGTCCATGTAAGTATGATATCTCATTTTGGATAAAAAGTGGAGATAGAACACTTTGGTTCTCACCCGACGATATGGTGAAATATTGCCGATGTGACGTTAAATATTAACTCACTCACTCACTAACTCCTTGTGTTTTGTATCTGTGGCATATTTGTCAGTGCTATATGATTTGACAGCTTCCCTGTGTTTTGTATCTTTGGCATATTTGTCAGTGCTATATGATTTGACAGGTTCCCTGTGTTTTGCATCTTTGGCGTATTTGTCAGTGCTATATGTTTTGACAGCTTCCTTGTGGACTGCATCATTGGCATATTTCTTTTTACTGATTTTTTTTAGAGTTTCTCTGCGCTTTGGATCTCTCGAATATTGTTCTCTGCTGTTAGCTATCACAATTGTCCTATGTGCTTCATCATCCTTGTACTTTTTGGAGCTGGCATCAATTTTTGTGTTTCTAAATTCAGGTACCGTGTTGTACTTTTCTTTCTCTTTAGCCAGTTTTCTTTCTTTCGCAACCAGAATTTCAGATGTATTTTTTTCTGCTTTTCGTTTTGCTCATGTATTCTTTTTAGCCACTGTCTTTCCATACTTTCCCTTTGGCTTTATTGGTTTTACGTGATCATGTGTCCCTTCATCAGTATCAGAGCTATGTGTGCTATCAGATTTTGTTTTTTTCAAAACTGATTGTTTGATATTCAGCATATCTACAGGCAAATGGTCAGCTTTTCTCTTCCTCATTGTAAGAGCACTAACATTCAAATGTTTGTCGCAGTATTTATCTGTGCATGAGTTTCTTAAAGCATCAGTTGTGTTCACACAAACAACCACTTCATAATGGGATCCACCAACATGATTTAGATATATGTCTGATCCAGTGTTTGGTGTGTCTGAGTTAATGTGATTGCTTTTAAATCTTAGCCATATGTTGTCAGTGAATGTACAAATATCAACTCCAAAAAGATTTGCAGCTGCATGTATTTCAAGTTCTGTTGCCCATGTGCCATCATATCACATTCTTGATTGCAAGATGTATTGTTCAATGGACTCGTAGCCTGGCCTTAATAACTGATAAAAACTTTGAGCATGTTCTCTTAAATGTGCCAGACAGCCAATCTGATTTTTCTGTGATTGTTTTCTTTGCCAGAGATTGCATAGGAGAGACTTCTGAAAAAACAATTACCGTCACCTTCAATAGGAACTGTTCTACATGGTTTACCCATTTCAACACCAAATTCATGATCTTGACATTTTGATACAGCCTGATGTTTAATATTACGTTTTTTGCACAGCTGTTTACATGCGTCTAATGATACAGGTAAAAATATATTTGCACTTTGATCAGTCTTGAGTATTTCCACACCCTTTTGTGAATTATTATCCTGTTCATCAACATCCAACAAATGATCCTGCTCATTCTCATTCATTTCATGTACTTCAGTTTGGTCAGTCGCAGTTATTTCCACACTATTTTGTGAGTTATCATGGAGTGTATTTGTAGGCACCACTTCATCATTCTCAATATTTTCAGTGGTTGTGTTGTCAAAAATCATGTTAGTTTCATCATCATCTGTGGTAATTTCCATACCAGTCACCTGAAATTGTGTTTCTGTTTTCAGATTCATTGAATGTGCAAGTTTTAAACAGTGTTCATGAACATGTAGAAGGCTTGTGTATTGGATTAGAACACTTGTACCATCAGGCACTTGTAATCCTTCAGTGTTACGAGAATGAGCATCAAACACATGGTATTTCTGATTTCTTTCTATAACGACAAATGTTGCGCCTCCAAATGTGACAAAAGCAGCATTGTGTTGTGAAAATACTGTTTGAAGTGCAGCATCAAGACACATCTGTAGAGGATTGTGTACATTTTCATCTGTATGCTTGATAACAAACCCACTCAGAGAATCACCAGATACAAATTTGTATTCTTTATTAAAATACTCAACTCTTTCAGGAATATCAGACACCAAAAGGTATGCATGACTTGTTGATGATGACAACTGCCTCAATGCATAAAGTTCATTTCCTGTACAAAGGACTGTGTCAAGATCATAGCTGTCCCATGATGAAATGTCTTTAATTTGGTTGAACAAAATGGCAGATGCACTGTTTGCTACACACTGTCTTCCACTGTTATTGCCAAATCTGGGATGACCTTGATGAAAAGAACCTTGTATTTGGTGACATGTGTCAAAGTCAGTGATTTCAGAATCAGAGTATATGAATTTAACTATTTCCACATTAATATTCTGTGAATTATGACAGAGTCTATCAGTATGCACTACTTCAATATCCTCATTGTTTTCAGTGGTTGTGTTGTCAGAAAACATGCTACTGTCATCATCTCCAGTGGTAATTGTCATACCTGTCACCTCAAATTGTGTTTCTGTTTTCAGATTCATTGAATGTGCAAGTTTTAAACAGTGTTCATGAACATGTAGAAGGCTTGTGTATTGGATTAGAACACTTGTACCATCAGGCACTTGTAATCCTTCAGTGTTACGAGAATGAGCATCAAACACATGGTATTTCTGATTTCTTTCTATGACAGCAAATGTTGCGCCTCCAAATGTCACAAAAGCAGCACTGAACTGTGAAAATACTGTTTGAAGTGCAGCATCAAGACACATCTGTAGAGGATTATGTTCATTTTCATCTGTATCCTTCATTAGAAAACCACTCAAGAGAATCACCAAACACAAATCTGTATTCGTTATCAAAATACTCAACTCTTTCAGGAATATCAGACACCAAAAGGTATGCATGACTTGTAGATGATGACAACTGCCTCAATGCATAAAGTTCATTTCCTGTACAAAGCACTGTGTTGAGGTCAAAGCTGTCCCATGAAGAAATGTCTTTAATTTGATTGAACAAAATGGCAGATGCACTGTTTGCTACACACTGTCTTCCACTGTTATCACAGAATCTGGGATGACCTTGATGAAAAGAACCTTGTATTTGGTGACTGGTGTTAAAGTTATTTGACTCAGTGTCAGCATCAGTAATAGGATTTGTTGTAGTAGTGATAGTAGTAGTGGTAGTTGTAGTGGTGGTAGTGGTAGTTGTAGGATGCACGGAGGTAGTAGTAGGATACACAGAAGCAGTAGTAACAGTAGGTTGCACAGAGGCAGTAGTAGTGGTCGGATCCACGGAGGCAGTAGTAGGATGCACGGAGGCAGTAGTAGGATGCACGGAGGCGGTAGAAGTAGTACTAGTAGGATGCACGGAGGCGGTAGAAGTATTACTAGGAGGATGCACAGAGGTAGTAGTAGGATGCACGGAGGCGGTAGAAGTAGTACTAGAAGGATGCACGGAGACAGTAGTAGCATGCACGGAGGCAGTAGTAGGATGCACGGAGGCAGTAGTAGGATGCATGAAAGCAGTAGTAGTAGTAGGATGCACGGAGGCAGTAGATGTAATACTAGTAGGATGCACGGAGGCAGTAGTAGGATGCACGGATGCAGAAGTAGTAGTAGGATGCACGGAGGCGGAAGAAGTAGTACTAGTAGGATGCATGGAGGCAGTTGTAGAATGCACAGAGGCAGTAGTAGGATGCACGGACGCAGTAGTAGGATGCACGGAGGCAGTAGTAATAGTAGGATGCACGGAGGCAGTAGTAGTAGGATGCACGGAGGCGGTAGAAGTAGTACTAGTAGCATGCACAGAGGCAGTAGTAGGATGCACGGAAGCAGTAGTAGGATGCACGGAGGCAGTAGTAGGATGCACGGAGGCAGTAGATGTAATACTAGTAGGATGCACGGAGGCAGTAGTAGGATGCACTGAGCCAGTAGTAGTAATAGGATGCACGGAGGCGGAAGAAGTAGTACTATTCAGCATGTTAAATGATATAATAACCTGCACATATCTATTAAAAAAATATATTCATCATCAAATTCCTTCAATTAACCCCAAAAAAACCTATTAATGTAGATGGTAAGTAAATACATTTATAACATATAATAAAGTTGCTTTTCATGTCATATTGGTAAATTTCACTACAAACAAATGTCAACTTACCAAACTGGGACTATCACATAATGTCTATAAATATAAACAATAGCTGTGCACATTTAGTTATGTATTATCTATCTCCCAATTAACAACCCATGAAGGTCCACGTTACAATGAACCTTCAGTAACCCATGCTTGTCATAAGAGGCAACTATCAAGATTGGGTGGTCAGGCGTGCTTGCTTGGTTGACACATGTCATCGGTTCCCACTTACGAAGGTCAATGTCCATGCTGTTAAACCCTGGATTGTCTGTACAGAGTCCATTATATACAAACTGACACCATAGACATGGAATATTGCAGAGTGTGGCGTAACACTAACATCACTCACTCCAATTAACATTTTCTGGAAAAATACTGAATTATACCAGAATTGCACGTTTAGTTATGTGTTAACTACCCTTGATGTTCCCATTAACAATATCATACACAATGACTAATTGTCTTTAGTTTACTGGTCAATTATTTTTCAAAAACAATTCTTCATTTTTAAAACTAAAAATCACTATATTATAATAATGCAAATGTATGTACAGTCAATAAAATAAAATAAAAACTTTGAAAAAGGCAATGGTGGAGGCACCTAATTTACTGAGGATGTAAGATGATATGAAAGGTCAACCTTATTTCAACAGCCACATATTTGTATATAGCTTCTATTTTATGGTCCATCATAAGAAATCATGAGAGAATGACCCCTCCATCTGCACATTTGCAAAACTCTTACACCTTCAAAGAAATACACCTAGATCAACCCAATTCGTTCAATAGGCACATGTTGGTTCACGGAGTTATTACTAAAACAATATAACACATACACTCACTATTACTAAACATGCATTCAAACCATTTCTTGAAAGACAATCACCCATTTGCCATATTTCAGAAAAAGCTAATCCGTGCTACTAAAATGGAATAAATTTTCCTGTTATGCACCTATGAACATTCAGATTAGAATTGAACTTCAGTAACCCATGCTTTAATAACCAATATTCATGATGCTAATGAAAAATTATGTTTTGTTAAACTTCAAGAGCATTCCATACAATTGGGTTTTTAGCAATGTTTCGTCAAGACTAACAGGATCTAGTGATTGGTAAACTTAGATGACACACGACATTTGCTGTAGCTATGATGTTTGGAATTGCCATAACACAAATAGACTAAGTTTCATTGGTTTAAAGTTAATTTGAAAAAGCAAGTGTATGTTAGAGAGTGAAGTTTAGCCTGATTAAAGGTTGTATTCATTTGCACTTCAAACGTGTAATGGAATAAAACTGACCCAAAACCTTTACAGTGGCTTACCACAGGTAATATAATTGAAACCAATTAATCAGATAACTTGCTTCATATCCAAATAAATATGAATTCGTATTGTAGTTAAATGGTCTCAGCCATTGAATCAACAACTACATAAAAACACCTCAGTATTATCGCCATTCATTGACACTGTTTAGTTTAGTTTTAGTGACCAGTAATATATATTTTAGTTTAATACATACTTTGTTCATCATTAAAAAATGTCATATATAATAAATGTTATATATTAATTTTGGCCCAGTTTACTCAACTAATCTCTCATTATAGTAAATGTCTAGTTTATAAGGTCAAATATACGTTGATATATGAAACCAACATATTACTGTCAAATCAATATCCCTACAATATGAATAGTTGAAACTTTAATTTTTTTTCAGAACATGGACGGTTTCACCCTTAACAACATTTCACAGGACAACAATAGACGTATGAAACGTATGTAAAACCCTAAATATATAATAAGTACATGTCAATTTTAAGATTGTCTGTCACATTTACTATTTGAAAGATTTTATTGCTATATGTAATACTAATGTTGTACATCAAAAGTAACTACATTATTTGACCCCAATTTGATTTGGTATAAACGTAACATGAGTTGATTTCACTTTGTGGTGTTAGAAATGCAACTAAGTTTGAAATTTTTGAGTAAACACTTCAATTGTTTTGATAAATTAGAGCTAGGTTTACACTTATCGTGAAGCTGAATAATTCATGTACTACAATTCATGTATTTTAATTATGTTTGTATGTTGAATTGACATGTGAAGACTGACATCTAATAATGGTAATATGAAGTAATGTTACATGTCCTGTGTTATGTTCCATGACTGAAGAGGCGGTGGGGTAGCCTAGTAGTTAAAACATTGGCTCGTCACGCCATAAACCCGGTTCAAATCCCACATGCGTACAATGTGTGAAGCCCATTTCTGGTGTCTCCTGTCATGATGTTGCTGGAAAATGCTAAAAGCGGCATAAAACGAAACTCAGTCAGTTAGTCCATGACTGAAATTGAACTTACATATTATCATCACAGTACATATTGACACAACACATTATTTTGTTCTATATTTATTAAACTGCATTACATTGGATTATCTCATATCAAATTCTGCAGGACAGGTCTGGAGAATCATTGTCAAATGCCACATACAGCAATACTGCAGCTATGATGATGGCAAGCAAATAATCAAGTCCCTGCAAACACAGTAGAAATTCACAGAACACATTGTTTCGTTCTACCTTTATTAAACAGCTAATGATTATTTTAATTATTGCTTAATGCCACTTAGCAGTATTATGCAGTTATGGCTCAATTAATGATGCATTTACTAACCAGAAACATAAGAGAGACAATCCAGAGATTGTTACTCTCATTCTTGTACCATGGCAAATCCATTGCTACCTCCAGCACTGTTGCAGCTCTATGACAGCAACCACTATGATTGAAATCAGCTGTGATGACAGTCTGTAAATCAGTAAATCCAGGCTATCACCTTCTGAATTTTGAAGAATCAATGAATGTTTGTAGTTGCTTAATGACATTCAGCAATATCACAGCTCTATGATGATAATTAGCACATAATTAATTCAGGAGCAATCACGAATGGATACTGTGTAATCAATTTAGTATAATTGCGACAATATGATGACAGTTGTAAATGATAAGCTCAAGACAAGATAATCAAGTGAATGGAGTTATGAAAATCAATTCACATATTGATAGCATATAACAACAAACATTGCATGATAGGACAAGAAGACATAACATTATTTTTTGTTTAATGTTACTTTCAGCAATATTGCAGCTAAGTAATAATATTTTGCAATAAAAAATGATTGTAAATTATGCATGACTGGTCTTGAACAGTTATTATTTACTATTGTTAAATGACACATTCAGCAATACAGCTACTATAATGGGACCAACTCAATGTTATTGCAACTGCGTAACAGCCAGTAAGTTTTCACTTTAGGACAATTGAATCTTACATTCAGCAATATTTCAGCTAGCAAATAATGAAGTCTCAACCAAACAATGTAACAATAAGAATTGTTAACAACAATTCACTTAATTGTTGTATAACGACAAAGGTTGAATGGCAATAGTGAAAGCCCAAACCATGCAGTAGTTGCTTTTATGAATATTTTTTTATTAATGTGATTGATGTCAGCTGTGATGACAGTCTGTACATCAAAGCAATATATTCATAGGCAGAACTTATCATTTTTTGTATATGTTGAAGATTCATTGTGTTATGCCACTGAGCATAATTGCAGTTCAATAGTGACAGTGAATATATAATATACCTGCATGCTAACATTACTAAAAACATGTTATACTTACAGGATATCGTGGTCCAAATAACCGTCCTCTTCCACACCTCCATATTATCCTTTATCAATAACTGGAACTTGACTTGTATTTCTATTAAGATGTTCATATGTTTTGTTTAAATTTTAAACTCAGACACAGTAATATCACAGCCATATAATGACAAATGATAATATCATAGCCATGTGGATACTGTAACAATTCAGTATTATTGCAACCATATGGTGACAGTCTATAAGTGGTCGACTTGGGACCAGATAATCGAGTAAATAAAAGTGTAAACAATTAACACATTAATCAGGTCTGA
The DNA here is from genome assembly GCF_003918875.1 of Haliotis rubra. Lineage (NCBI taxonomy): Eukaryota > Metazoa > Mollusca > Gastropoda > Lepetellida > Haliotidae > Haliotis > Haliotis rubra. The sequence goes on from NW_025765312.1 coordinate 47,721, forward strand.
CAACAAATGTTGCATGATATACAGGATTTGACATGCTATTTTGTTTATGTTGTAGTTTAATATTACACTCAGCAATAATGCAGTTAAGTAATGTCATAAGTAAATAATCAAAACTGGACCACACAATCCAGCAACTGATATCCAGCAACTGATATTTTGCATTGGACTATGATAATGTGTCAAAAAGGAAAATTATTCTCAAATACCTCATTCAGCAATACTGCAACTATGATGGCAGTTAACAAATAAACAAGTCCCTGCAGACACAGTGGAAACTTTGTTTAGTTCTGCCTTTATTAAACAGCTAATAATTTTTTAAATTTATTCTCAAATACCTCATTCAGCAATACTGCAACTATGATGGCAGTTAGCAAATAAACAAGTCCCTGCAGACACAGTGGAAACTTTGTTTAGTTCTGCCTTTATTAAACAGCTAATAATTTTTTTAATTGTCAAATAATGCACAAAGCAATAATTCAGCTAATGATGACTGATAGAATCAGATGATAATTAGACGAAACAATCCAGAGATTGTTATTCTCATTCTTGTACCATGGCAAATCCATTGCTACCTCCAGCAGTGTTGCAGCTCTATGACAGCAACCACTGTACATCTTATATAATTGAAATCAGCTGTGATGACAGTCTGCAAATTCAGACTATCCATTTTGCATTTTCAACAATTGCTAAATGTTCATAGTTGGTTATAATGACATTCAGCAACATCACAGCTATATGATGACAGTTCAAACAAAGAATTTTGGAGCAGTCATTAAGGGATACTGTGTACACAATTCAGCATAATAGTTACCCTTTCAAGAGAGTTTGTAAATGATAAACTCCGGACCAGATAATCCAGTAGATAAAATTGTGAAAATCAATTGTTGGCATATGACAACAAATGTTGCATAATAGGTCTAAAAAAATGTAGCATTCTATTTTGTTTTTGTTGTTTAATGTTACATTTAGCAATATTGCATCTAAGTAATGATATCTTGGATTAAAGTATGATGGTAAATTGTGCATGACTGGTCTAAATGACCTGTTTTACTATTGTTAAATATCCCATACAGCAATACTGCCACTATGATGTGATGAATTCAGTGTTATTGCTGCCATATAACAAGCAGTAATTTTCACTTCAGGACAATCTATTGAATCTCACATTGATTAATATTGCAGCTAGCAAATAATGAAGTCTTAACCAGACAATGTAACAATAGGAATTGTACAATTGTTGTATAACGACAAAGCTTGAATGGTGATAGTGAAAGCCCTGGTTAACCAGTACTTGGTTTTATGAATAATATTGGATTTATATGATTTATATGATTGATGTCAGCTGTAATGTCAATCTGTAAATCAAAGCAAAATATTGATACACTAGAAATCATAATTTCTGCATATCTTGAAATTTCATTGTGTTATGCCAGTGAGCAAAATTACACTTCCATAGTGACAGTCAGTATATACTACATGCTAACATTACTAAACACATGCTGTACTTACAAGATATCATGGTCCAAATAACCGTCCTCTTCCACACCCCCAAATTGTTCTTTATCAGCAACTGGAACTCCACGTGTATCTTTTTCAAGATGTTGATATGTCTGTATATATTGTAAACTCAGACACAGCAGTGTTGCATCCAAACAGATCAATGGTGGCCAAATAGTGCTAACATATTGCTCAAATTGGCAAAAACCACACTCACTTGTACGCCATACTTTATCTATATACACATCAATGGATACAATGCGTAAAATATTTTTGGGTGTTTCACGCCCTTACATTGCTAGAATATTGTCGTTCAATATTGTTAAAAGTAGCATAAAGCCATCGTCAAACATACAACTGCAGAGATTGCTGAAATATTGCTAAAACTGCTAAAAACATACTTTCTCAATTAACTAATCATGTCTTTGTTCAATTTCCCACATGGATACAATGTGTTTCAGGCCCTGATATTGCTAGGATATAGCTGAAAGCAGCGTAAAAGCAGACTACCATGTACTAGTAAATGTAGTGTAAAACCAATTCTTCCAATCCAGTTGGATATTATTCTTTTACAGTGTTTCATAGTGTATATTATATTTTGAAATATGGAAAATACTTATTGTAGCTGAATTCAAATATACAGCAGTATATTAAGTTGTAGTGTAGACTTATGGACAGAAAATCCTACTGTACTACCATACATGTCTTCATTTGTAGGGGGTCAGTGGGCTAGCCTTGTAATTAAAGCATTTGCTCATCATACCGAAGACTCGAGTTCGATTCCCCACATGGGTACAATATGTGAAGCCAATTTCTGGTGTCCCCCGCAATCTTGTTGCTGGAATATTGCTAAAAACCGCAGAAAATTAAAACTCACTCACTCATATGTAGGAAAGTGTTCATACATTGGATCTACATGTTGGATTCCCCTCGTGTACATATGTAAGTCTATTCACAGCCTACTCATTAAAGCATTCACTATCCACTACAAACTTGTGGTCAGTTCTACACTCTCATTAACTGTGACAATATTTTCATGATGTAACACTATACCCATGTAACTGAAAATGATCACAATATTGTACCATTAAACTGTGCATAGTTTATGCTATTGGGTACATGAATATTCCTAAAAGTTAATATTTATTTTGTTTCATTCAACTTTGTTATACTAACACAACAACAATATTCAATTAATCTAAAATGTTTCTTTCAATCATTAATATTTCACAATCCTTCTTTTTAATTGATTTTCCATTATCAGAACATAACCAGCTAATATATTGGCAAAATTGTTACAATTCTTCTATGTTTATGTTGCTTAAACTATGCGTTGTATTCATGTTAATGGCAATTCTCAATATTAAGCCAGCAATTCACCAGAAATGCTGTATGATTCTATAACATGAACGAAAACTGCAGTTTGTCAAACGTAGGAAGCAGTGTGTATATACAGACAACAACATTACTTGCCTTTGTCTATAGTACATGTTATTTGAAAGAAATCGATGGATAATATGTATGTCGCATAAAAAGACTAATCTGATTCTACCTTCATGATCTGAATCAATACATGAATACATGTGTCCATGTAAATACATATACAATCTTTATGTATGTTTTGACAATTATTAGCTACTATTATCTCAATAAAAGGTAGTCACCTAGTCACAACCAACATCTAACCTAACAATGTTAGCAACAGTTAATCCAACTACAGGGGAGTAAATACTGCTAACAAAACAGTCAAAACAAGGGGCTGAAATACTAATTAACCACATATAACAACAATGGGCTAAGGACAAGGACAAGGACTAAAGAGGTGAAGATTGATCAAGATTTTTAAACCATTATAAATATTAATAAATACAAAAAAATAGGTACTAATAAACTATACAAAACTACATATCAAATTATCATCCATCTTCCACCACATTATATAACCATACTTTCCATGTGGATTCAGAAGTATAAAATACATTTCTTTTGGAAATCTTTATTGTTGTAAATATGGTCATTCAAGAAAAGAACCTCATCCCTCTTTCCACCATCATCTCAGTGTCGAACTCGTTAAATATCGCCTAACCTACGCGTGTAAATGAAATGATGAAAACCATAATAATTTATGTTATCAACAGTCTAACTCGTCCATTTCCTTTAACTACTTGCACGCGCATGCGCAATAACCACGTTTTTATCGGAAACTCTCTTCAAATACATTAACACGCATTTATACAAACACACATATGACAATATCTCTCATCCCACAAATCATTAAGGCATGGTGGTAGGCAAATATGAGAGTATTCTTAATTCAGCTTCTTATAAAAAAAACCTAATGTATTTTACTTATTACATTACATTATTACCAGTGTCATACAAATACGAGACAACTGGACAGAAAACGTACAGTACCCTATACATCAACAACACAATCAAATAATATCTATACCATCTAATAGACACATAAATATAAGGATTTAAGATATCGGATGACGTTGATATATATATATGCACACAGAAACACTTCTAAACACTTATCATAAAATAATAATTCTAATTTTAATCTTGCATCGACAAACTGATCTTACCCGTTGATAATGGCGGTTGTAAAGAGTTTTGCACACATCCCCAATATTATAACAACGTATACGCAGTTATTTCCCCTGCCAATGAAAACCTAATAATAGTATTTAATGCAGTTCTTAATGCGTTCTTAGTCACGATATGGCTGAAATATTGCCGATGTGACTTTAAATCTTAACTCATTCACTCTTTATGCGTTCTTTAAGTCACTAATGAAATACTGAAACTTAATTAACGTTAAAACCTTACTTCGCTGGAATGTAGAACGGACAATAATGAATATATTAGTGACGCCATATGTAATTGTAAACCAATAGTGAGTGCTTTCCGCAATCTGATTGCTTAATTACCCTTGTCGAATTTTACAATGATACTATAATCAATTCTGTTACGTCGCCAAACCCTAATTAGGTTAAATAAATAAAATTACACTACATTAAATATCAATCAATATATTGACGGCTAATCTTATGAAAAATAACTTGCTGATCAACACGGGTACTTTAAAACACAATCTACGTGTATTTAAAGTACGTTGATATAAAAGTAATCTAACAATCAGCATATTTCTCTTTCATGTCATCGATCATTCGATTTTAAACATATGATTTCTTTTGTTACACTTATATTCATATTTTCTCAAACATATCATATATTTGCCACATTAAATTTACGTTGATAATGTTCAATATTTACTTCAGCCACAAATAATAACAGCACGATTTTCTGGGTAATTATAAAACTTTTACCATTCCAATCAGTGTAATCTCATGACCACCGGGAACATATTTTACAACAAAACTATAATAACTCCTACCGTAAATTTCAACTATGTCAAAAAGCAACCCAAACTCCATTGTTGCATAAAAAAATACACAAAACAGTTTAGCGTAAATCAAAGTGATTAACTGTACATACCAATTTACCCAAATAAATTTCAAGTTTCTTATCATACACAGTACGGTTAATATAGTTTACGAATTCAAATAAGTGAAATTAAATGCGAATATATACCACCATATCTCAATAAACATCACATAGAACTTAACATGATTAAATAATGACATCAAAAGCACATACATACAATATAATACGATTACTCCATTTTATAATAACTACACAACACAACTAAAATACTTTAGGACAATTACAGTTACAGTATTACAGTAATTTCAAATAGCAGCATTCCATTAAAATTTTAATCGTGAAGTATAATTTCAACATAAAGTAAATTGGTATTATAATAATAAAAATAAAAATAGCCAAAGGTCAATAATAATTATATTTCATTACAAATTCTAACATGTAATCGTATTCTTTCTTCCATGTAAAATTACGGTCTTGTACTACCAAATACTCGGAGGGAGGTGCAATAACACTCAACCTACTAAGGAATTCTGGGATACCGTCCTCGTCCTCCTGTCAAACAATGTCATTGGGTGAAAAAATATTATTCCACTGCGGAACATTAAAGGACTAATTTGATTGGTTCCACAAATAGAAAGTCCGCGAAACCTAGGCACAGCAGTCAAGACGCACCCGTCCCGTCGCGAGTGAACCTTGGACTGCTCTTTCCATTTTCTGCTGTTTTGCTACATTTAGTTCCTGGAAACTGAAGCACTACTGTGTTTGATCACAATTGCCATGGCTTTTGCTTTAACACCAGGACGACAACCGTCACAGCATGCAAAGGTATGTATCTACGTTTTAGTGTGCATGTTAAACAATTCCCTACGATGTCATAACGCCATTTGCCATCTACCCACTAGTGTTAAAACACATCCCATAATTGATGTTTGGATATGAGATGAAGTCTAGTGAGCAATTTTATTTTACAATTACTGGTCATTGGGAAATTACATCTAAATAAACTTTGTACTTTGAACCTAGATGATTCAAATGGCACCATGAGTGATGGTCTCAAAACAAACAATCTGTGTGAAATTTGGAACTGTCAATGTTAAAAACGTCTTTGATACAAAAACCCATACGCCAGAAACCCACCAAACAGAGAAACATATATCACTTTAACACCAGCGGAAATTGCATTAACAATATATTTCATGATACTATGTGACAATTAATTGACTCAGTAATAAAAGAAAATACAGTTGAATATTAAAAACGTAAATGTATTTTACAACTTTTTGTTTTACATTCTTATATTTTAGTGAAATAACAACCAAAAACCAGGAAGGTAAGAAAAGACAGACTCAATATATATATTTGGGTGGAATATTATCCAAATGGGGAATTAACTTGTAATGAACGTTATGTGAAGTTATTAATAACTGTTTCATTTTGTAAAATGCTAAAACTAAACATTTCTTGCACATCAGAATTCAAAATTTGTAATACAAATAAATTATGTTACACCATAACCTGCAAAACAAAGGCATAGAAACATCTAATCCATACATTTTAATAATAAATGCCAAACCAATTACAAAACCCCTTTGTCATTAATTCTAAATATTCCATTAAAACCAATAAAAAAAGAAATACCACAAATCCATTCTATACTGCCATAATAATAATTTATACATTAATGAAAAAAAAACCCAAGTCAATATTTTTCTATATTCTTATTACATTTTTTATAGTTGATTAATTTACTATCATAGCTTTATATATGTTGTAACAACATAAAAATACAAAATGCTCTTGAAGAATATACATATGTGTGGAGTATTCAAATTAGATTCACACCATACATAAAAATATCCCAACGATGTAACAACAGTCTATATATAAACAAGTTTGAACCAGACAATCCAGTAATTAAGAACATAACCATCGATTTGTAAAACAATCATAAATGAAATGTATTGTCTAATCCAATGTCTTTCACCACTTAATCCCACAAGGCAGTATTTTGTCTGTCACTTTATTTAGCATTAAGATCAACAGCTTATCCAAAGTTTTAAACGATTCCATTGATGGATCACTTTTTGTGGATGATTTTAACATTTCTTGTCGCGGTAAGAATATGCATACTATTGAACGGCAACTGCAGTTGTGTTTAAATAAAATAAATAAATGGTGTCTTGAAAACGGCTTTAAATTTTCTAAATCAAAAACTAATTGTTTACACTTCTGTAGAAAATATAAGCCTCATAAAGACCCAGAACTGTTTCTAAATGGCACACCCATCAAGGTTGTAAAAGAGGCCAAATTTTTGGGTCTGATTTTTGACTCCCATTTAACCTTTCTTCCGCATATTAAATCCCTAAAAACTAAATGCCTGAAGGCACTCGATTTATTGAAAGTCGTGTCTAATTCAAGGTGGGGAGGGGATCAAGCTACGCTCCTACACCTTTACAGATCACTTGTCCGCTCGAAGCTTGATTACGGCTCTATCGTATATGGTGGGGCCTGTAAAAGCAACCTCAAACTACTTGATTCTATCTATCATCAGGGTCTAAGACTTTGTCTTGGGTCTTTCAGAACCTCTCCCATTGACAGTCTCTACGTTGAGGCCGATGAGCCATCTTTAAAACTTCGCCGTATCAAATTGTCCCTACAATATATCACAAAGTTATATTCTAATGAATCCAATCCTGCTCACTCTTGCGTTTTTAATCCTCTTTATGAGGATTTGTATAATAAAAAACCTTCACTTGTTCCACCTCTTGGGATAAGAATCCAACAATATATTTCTGCTGCTGGCATTGAGCTGGAGAATATATCTCCTTCCCGTCTTCTTTCTTCTCCTCCTTGGCAATTGGTGAGGCCAGAAGTTGACTTAACATTAACCACATTTAAAAAATCAGAAACAAATGATCTACAGTATAAACAAGAATTTAGTCAATTAAGAAATAAATATAATACCTATAAATCCGTATATACAGATGGATCCAAGGATGGTGGCGCGGTTGCTTGTGCCACTGTCATTGGGTCCAAAACAATATCTTCCAGGCTACCCAATGACAGTTCAATTTTCACAGCAGAAGCAAACGCAATACTAACAGCTCTTAAATATATTAATAAACACCGTAAATATAAACAATACATCATCTTTTCAGATTCTCTTTCGTGTCTTCAGGCTATTAAAAATCTTTCTTGCAAACATCCACTTTTATTAGAAATTATTGAATTGTACAATGAACTTGCTACTGGCCAATGCGACATCGTCTTTTTGTTGGTTACCCAGCCACGTTGGCATTTCTGGGAACACGATGGCTGATATTGCTGCTAAGGCAGCACTCAACAAATCTGTGACACCACTTCTGATCCCATACTCTGATTATAAAGCCAGCATTAGAACATGCATCCGCGATCTAATGCAAAAGAAGTGGGACACCCAAGTAGGTATTAATAAATTACATGCAATAAAACCCTACATTGGTTACACCTACTTGGGTTGTCAGTCCAGATTTGAAGAGGTCATTATGCGACGATGTCGCGTTGGCCATACCAGATATACTCATGAATATTTATTGAAAGGCGAAGATCCTCCGTTTTGTATCCCTTGTGATGAAAGAATCACAGTCAAGCATGTCTTGCTTGACTGCATTGAATATTCCATTACAAGGGATAAGTATTTTAATGTCAAAACATTGAAGGATCTTTTTAATAATGTTAGTTCTCATTTAGTTATTGCCTTTTTAAAAGAATTAGATTTGTTAAGTGATTTGTAAATGGATATATATTTTATTATTGGTAGTTTGAATTAGTAACATAGATTGTTAGTGGCTGTACCCTCAAAGGGGGTTGAAGTAGTGTAAAATTATTGTCCTCCTGAGAGGGTACGTAAGTCCTAAAACTTTCAAAGTTAACTTTTTGCTTACCCGATTTTTAATCGTAGTATATTTGTTCATTTAAATTTTGGCTAAACTTGTCCTACAATCGCCAGCTGCTGAAGGGATGGTGTAAATCAAACTAGGATCCATGCAGGTAGCGAAAGTAATGTAAGTCCCCATGGTTCCTAGTATGGTGATCTACCTTCAGTTGTTGGCGATCTATAGCCCATTTTTACATTGTATCACTACAAAAATGACTTGGTTTCCTGAAATCTGGAAACCAACCGTATACTGGGTAAATGGGGAATCCAGTTGGTTTCCATTCACTGAAACTGAGTAACTGAGTTTCCAACTAGATTCCATTTTGGATTCTGTGATTTTTGAATTTCCGTAAATGGAAACCAACAAGAAACTAAGGTCATAGGTTTCCCGATGGTTTCCATTCCTGGAATTTGCAGTTGGATATTTCCATGAATGGAAACCAACAGAAAACCATAAAATGTAGTTTCATGTTGGTTTCCTGAGCACTGTTTTGAACAAGTAACTGAAGAATTGTAATGGTCTAGCATGAAGTTGAACATCCTGGCGTCCAGTTGGTTTCCATTCACTGAAACTGGGTAACCTAGTTTCCTAATAGAATGGACACTGTAAACTTATAGTGTCGGAAATGGAAACCAACAAGAAACTTATGCTTATGTGTGCACTGTCGGTTTCCATTCCTGAAACTTAGGTTTGCTTTCATATCATATTACATTATTATGCAGAATAATGAGGTCATTTACAAATATAACTTAAGCTGATTATGCTTTGGTGGGGTGGGGGTGGCTGTGCAGGGCGTTCGGTGGTTAATATCATGTTATTTCAGTGTGTCTTGATGATACAAAAAACAAAAGACGTTTTCATTTCTTTCCCTTCATTGTTTTTTCACTATCAACAGAGAAATGAGGTAGTATCATATTTACACTACCATACACAAAAGATTGCGCAAAAACATTGTATTTATACATACAAATGGTGAGGTAAAGGAACAACAATTAAATATGGCCTTTGTCCAGCTCTCTCAGTGCACCAGGCACACTTAGATTGGATTCTCTGGATTGGGATGAATGAGGCAGGTCCAGGGTTTAGTTGTCTGCTTCGCCAAACTCAGGTTGGTGGCAAATAATCGAGGTTGGTGTCCGATGACTTGTACCACTCGACAACAGCAAATATATGGTCTGTGAAAGTTTCCCCGGTTGTCTCAATTGTGTGTTTCAGGAAGTATTTTATCTTTCCTGAGCGGTAACTTGATGCTGATATGTTGGATCTGTCATCGGTTCATGATAATGTCAGGGGTGCTGCACTGCCCATATCCTTCCGAGGTGTAAAATTCATTGGTGAACAACATGGTTGGACAGAACACCAGATCTGGAACCTGAAACAATACAAAATTTGTTCAATATGGTCAGAACATTATAAAATATTAATACACATTACAGAAGGTAGAAATTTCGCCTTGTATTCACAAGAACGTTTCTACCACACAGATAGAAATATTGCACGCATATGGCTTATTTGAGCATTTGATTTACTTGACTTGTAGAGTTAATCATGTCTAAAATTAATATACCTGAGCATTATTTACAATACAGTGAAACCCGAATAAGTAAAACTCCAAGGGACCATGGCAAAAGTTGCTCCTTATCCATATTGCCACTTATCCATTCAAGCAAGTTGTATCACATTTCCAAGTAAAGTAAATAGACATCGTATCCCCATTGTATCACGACAACCTGACCCCTTCACCTGGACCATTCAATAAATTATCTGCAGATCAAAATAAAATAAAATATATAGATATATACAAATTTGATTCATTTTTTAACAACACTCATCATTACAAAACATTTCATATACAAGTACATGTAATATCACCTGTTATGATATCACACATTTGAATCAGCATCACACTGTCGTTTAACTATAGGGTTACACTAATAGTTTCACACGGAAAATGAATCAACTAAAAAGAAGATGTTTAAACGGCCTTGATACATGTCTGGTTGGTTTTCCTACCTTTTCTCCTTTGCTAGCATAGGGAATCCTGTCAACACTGTTGTTCCATCAGATTGTGACAACCATACTGCACAAGTTTGTGATCAATGGTGGCACTCTGTTGGAACTTGCCCCCTCTACTCAGATCCACCGTATCCAGTGTATGGCAGATTTGACACCGATTTGGATTAATTATGACAATAAACAACATACAGGAAAAGACTAATTAGTCGGCTCGTTAACAACGAAGTGGTTGATGCCAGGTGATACATGGTAATTGCTGCTGAGTGTATCCACAAGGACTGGTCCGAGTATTGTCACATTTCTGTTGTAAATTGTCCGAAGGGATTGTTGAGAGAGAAAGGTTTACTAAACAGACTTGCCACTTATTCGTTTTTACTTATCCATCATGTAATAATGAAGGTTATTGAGAAAAAGGTTTACTTAACCAGGGTTGCCATTCATCAGTAGTTTACTTATCAGGGTTTCAATGTTTATAAAGTAATATGTAAATATCATATCCTGAATTATAACATTTGAAACATATGCAAAACAAAAGATAGTATCAATGCACACCTCCTCTTTGTTTTGGTCAATCAAGGATGGGGCACTTGTTTTTTCTGAAATGACATAATAAAACAATGATATGCAAGAATAAAATTTTGAAAGGTGAATTGACTCAGCATATAAAGGTACATTGGTAAAACTTTCTATTTACCTATGAACTGATGCTGTTGTTGTCGAACCAAGATGCTGAGTGTTTATAAAGAACTGGTCCTTTCGGGACACCAAATCACTATACTGTTAGAATTTGTATTTACATAACACCATGATGTCACCAGACTATGACTCCTACTCTATGTTCCCCATATTTTATGGGGAATGTATGCAGGAGACTTTGTACTTCTGTGAAACATCATTAATGTCTTTAGAAATAATGTACAACTTACCATTGTTAGTAAGCCATCTCTTGTGATTGTATGCTGTTTTACGTGAGACATATTGATTACAGTGCTCACAGTAAACTTTATTCACCCTAAAAAGGAAATTGAAAGTTGAATTACTAAACCGTTATGGTATATCTAACATTGAAAAAAAAACCCCACTAAATATGTATTTTTCATAATAATTATCATAATAATTGAGTTAATATTCTAAGTCACATTTTATCTAATATACATGTATATGGATGAATGGTATTCTACGATGAATACTACTGTAGTAATGCCGAATCATAAACGTGAAAAAATAACGTTTGCTTTGGAATATGAAAAAGAGTATTTGGGATGGTAACAATAATGTCATTTAAACAATCGTCATCTGGTACTTACATGATGGGATTTCTCAATAACCAGAATATCAAAGATTTACTATGAATTGAGGTAGTTGAGGGTTTAAAGTGAGTAACATTTACCAGTAAAAGCGTTTATAGCTAGTATGCTTTAACACTGAGAACTTGACAAATAATCAGTGTCAGGTCAATTGAGTGTCGGGATTCGTTTGTCGGCTTCCTTGGGCTTGTCTCGTCTTAGGGGCTCCTATTATCAAATTGAAATAGCTGTAAAAACAATGGGAACTTACCTGATCATGTGTTGACAGACGAAACCATGTGTTGACAGACGAAACCGGAAATAATGAGTCGGTGGGCACGCGAACTCGTGAGATTTCATCAAAACAACGATTTATGTGCCAAAGTGGTCAATTTCAACTTTTGTCTTGAAATCACAACCAAATTGGGTCTAGGCAATGTTTTCATACCTGCCAATCGAAAAAGGATTACGTATTTGTTATTACCCACAATGCCCCTAATCCCGTTTGTAACCCTCAATATTGCCGCCATTTTGTCTCTTGATCTCAGGAGTTGTTTTGAACGTAGCCCTAATCTGTGGCGCCCGTTTATACGATATGCTATATAAGAAACTCAACACAATGGATTATTCCTACGCTTGTACGTATTATCTAAATCGAGAAAATGGCATCGAGAGTGTCTCTAGAAGCTTTGGAGGTTCGTGTACGCGAACTGGAATTCAGCAGCAGTCGTCGATCACAGAGAGAGAAACAGAACGTCCCACGACCTTATCAGGTACAGTGAAAGTTTCTTGATATTACATTTCCCGATAGAATGTTATTCGTTTATCGTAATAAATAACTAGGACAATAAATATTATGATGACTTGATGGTACTCGACAAGCAAATGGGTGTGGACATTTTGGCAAGGAGATTATTATTACCCAGTGCCCCGTCAACTCATTCATAATGGTAATGTATGAAATATTATGTTTGCAATAAATATATAGACCACATACATATCCAGCTATATTACTGACACGTTGTAAAGACTCAAGATCACTTCCAAACGTATTTAGATTTAATAAATACGAATATTTCCTTATGTAAGAAAACCAGTGTATGGAAATTCGTTTAAAGTTTGTTATTGAAAATTGCTTTTGATATTTAAGTTTAATAATAAAGTTGTTATTAATAGGGATACACTTATACATTGTCAATTTAAAATAATATATGAATTATTCATATCTGGTTTCTTTTCATATTATTGTATTCTACTGATATTTATTCTTCTGTTTTTGCCTTATTGTTTTCTTAATCGATTAATTTCTACATTTCCAGCAATCCATTAGGGCAGTGGTGGAAAAATTGAAGAAGGCGACCGATGACCAACTGATTTTGACCTACAACAGGTAACTCAAATCCTTCAGTATAAACAATTCTGTGTACATGAAAAGAAATTACAACAAAGTTATGGCCATGTTGAAGGTGAACATCTTTTCATATTTGTATTAGCACTACATTCATGTCATTTTGTAATCCTCCCTACAGAATTTGCAATGCACAGCCATATTATTTCAGTAATATAATTTCAAATATTATTGTTTCTTTAAAATGCAATTGTGAAATAAAGTTATTTTATCCAGTCTTCACTAGTACTCACAATGCTAAACCATGTTTAAAAAAATGTAAATCCTATAAATCGGGAAAATGCATAAAAACAGCTACTATTTTTTAACATCCAAATGGAAATACTTTCTACTTATACATATTTCCTTTCAGAAGCTTTTTGGTGGGTGTGGACCAACAAGAGGGATGACCTGAGAAGACAACGAAGTGGAAAGGCAGAGGCCCACAGGTTGTCTGCTAAGAACAGCAAAAGGGTCAGATCAGTAAGTACAGAATATCTAATCATTCTAAATTCTAATCTTACACAGGTTAAAGTTTTAACATGAATTTGATTGGAAACAATTGGAAGGTAATGTAATTTCTTGTATTGTACTGTGACATTCAAAAGAAATTTCAAAATGAACATTTTTTAATAAGTTTTAAATAGTAAAGCACCAGTGTATAGTTTTGTTTTAAATGTGGGGTCATTCTAGTCGACTAGAAACTGAATGGGAGTTCCCCTCAATCTTATATCTCACATTATTGTATTTGCAGTTTCTAACAAGTGTGGTGGTGTTAATAAATAATTGTTAATTGATGTGTTCAAGGTGAAATGTTCAGACCAAAAACAACTGTGTAAGAAAATATGCTTCCTTTGACACAATAATGGGTAATTCATAGTTCTATACACATAATATCTAAACATGATTTATGCAACTTTCAGAAGATAAGATGGCTTTCACAGGAACATTTTGCAGATAGGTAGGCAACGACAGTGACCAGTATTTCATAAATTTAGTGAGCATTCATAAGGTATATTATTGATTCAATGTCAGTTTCCCATAAGTCACATTTATAATTTATTGAAAGAGAATCAGTCGTGAAATGTCCAACCCAAGCTAAGGAAATATGTCCTTCTCTCACTTGTGTCTGTACTCTTTCAAATTTCATTAAGTTGTACTGTGATTGAAATCTTTGCCCCTTTACAGGTCATTTCAGGTGATTAGTTAGATTTCTTATTACTACTTGCTTATACAACAGTAGTTTCAATTTAGTTTTCCTACAGCAATATTGGGTGGTTTTCTTTTTTCTAGCTACGGATGTTGTTGATGAATGTTTGTTTGTACTGATTGTTTATCGTTTTCTAAATTTCAGAAACTGGAAAGCAGGCTGAAGGCCATTGCAACCATAGACTGGCCGGAGAAGAAGAAGGAGAAAGTTCTTCCTCTCTTGAGGAAAGAGCTGACATCACGCATGGTGTCAGACGAAGAGGATGAAAATCTTCTCTTGTCAACTGCTTTCTGGTGGGAAAGCAAGAAACTTTGTTCATATAAGCGACAATTGGACTACCAGCGGTTGTTCAAGGCTACTGCAAGGGGCCGAAAAAATATGAAGATGTGGGGAAGACATCCCACACAAGTCCAACACGCTGATCTGCCACTGGACATGCCCAGTTGGGCAGTGAAAAGTTCAGCAGAAGAAGACCAGCTGAACACCACTGCTGATTTTGATTCCCGAGACGCATTTCTGATGTCCCATGCTGTGATGTTGCTTGAATATTGCTAAAAGCGGAGTAAAACTATACTCACTTACTCTTATGTCCCTGATGTTATATACATGTAGCTAGATACATAATTAATTAACCATGTTCACAATCAAAGAGTTTTGACTGTTAATAAACTTTTCATTCATTTGTGTTCTATTCTGTTATTTGTCATCTTAAAGGTTTTACCATTATTCAATTGTATAAAATACCTGATTTGCTATCTGATACATGTAACACCTGGGGGAGCAGGTAAATAGCCAGCATTCAGTTTCATAGATACCAGGTTTGAAACAACAATATTCTAAACACATGGAAAGCAGCAGGAGCTTAAATGGAGGAGTGGGTAAAGTATTATGAAAGTTATGACCTGGAAACTAGGTTGAAACCAACATTAAACAAAACCATGGAAACCAGGTTGAAATCTACAATAAACTAAAAATGGAAACCAGGTTGAAACCTACAATAAACTAAAAAATGGACACCAGGTTGAAACCTACAATAAACTAAAAAATGGAAACCAGGTTGAAACCTACAATAAACTAAAAAATGGAAACCAGGTTGAAACCTACAGTAAACGTAAAAATGGAAACCAGGTTGAAACCTACAATAAACTAAAACATGGAAACCAGCTGGATACTGCTTGGAGGAGTGGGTAATGAAACGCACTGGAAACCATCCGGAAATGGTGCAAAATTCAGTTTCAGTTTTCATGGAAACCACACTGAAACTTTAGGAAACTACATGGAAACCAACTGGAAATGGTGGTTTCCATGCCGTTTCCTCTCAGTTTCAGTGTTCCGGAAACCAACTTATTTTTGTAGTGTATTGTCTTCTTTAATTGGAATATTTTAGCTTTGTTCGCTAGTTTTATATTGATATCTGTGATATTCTAGTTGTTTTACTGCCCTTCGTCGGCAGGTTTTTTATAATATACATAAATTTCATTCTAATATCGAATGTTCTCGTCACGATATTGCTGAAATATTGCCGATGTGACGTTAAATATTAACTCACTCACTCACTCACCACTTAATCCAGTTATTTATGTCTTATAACCAACTTCAAAATTGAAGAACAATTCTGACTCCAATGTACATACGTTGTTATCATCACTATGCTATTTAAACATTTCATACATTGAATATGTGAATTAGTAAACACATACCATAGATATTGCCTAAATAAAATGTTTGTCTGTTAAATATCAGATTTCCTGGATTTGCAGACATATTTCAAAAAGTTACAGAATGTTACTAATATAGTATTGTTTATATTTAACAATATTAACCAAATTGAGTTGAGAAACACATCTCTTGGTTCATCATACAAATTACAAACAAAATATGAATGTCATCTACAATAAAATATTATGTTAATTTTTGTACAAAATATGTAAATCCATTGTTTAATTTGTACAACAATATGTTTTCCAGTGTTGTTAGTTCACAAATGTAGCAACCACAATATATTAACCTTCACAAAACATTTCTTTATAAAGACTTAAAGGACAGCAATTACAAAATAACCATGATATTACATGTACCTACATTATTTTTCTTGCCTATATGTTTACAAAACAACTACATTTGATTAAATCAGTAGCAGTGTCAAAATTTGTAGACGCATCGTCTGCAAAACATTAATGCATAAAAATTAATCACATTAATATTCATACTTACAACTTTACCAGTACTTGTTTAAAAATCTACAAAAATAGTTTGGAAAAATAATGAATAACTATAACCTAATATACAACATTGTCAGGTGCTTTAATTACACTCAAAACTGATCATGAAACCACTGCGGTTTATAAAACAAACTGAAAACTTAAAATACATTGACATCAAAATGAATACCGGCACATACTCATGCGACATACTCCGAATGAGTTTTATTTCAAAAGCATATATTCATTACATTGTCATTTTAAAAACGAAAAAGGTCATAACACCAATTTAACAGGCAATTTGTGACAGTCTACTTATTACTATCACTTGTTTTTTATGTAATGGTGCATTATATGCCTGTTTGTGTACACAACCAAATATATTCTATTCGTGACACCAGACATAAATCCTGTTTCAAGTTCCACATACCTATTTACTGTGCATGTGTTATAACTGAAACGCAGCATAACTGTTGAAACCACTTTTCACCCCAACTCTAAGGTGAAATTAGTGAATTGTTTAAAGTCCAATTTCGTGTTACTTTTTTCATCATGTTATTTTCCAGTTTTAAAAATAAAACTTGTATTTTGGATGATTTGTTTCTGTAAAATCATACCGAAATGTATCAGAATCTGCAAAGTTCTATTTTGCATTGCATGTGACCCTTAAACTTTTATAATGTATCAAAAATTACATTTTTCTAATATTATTTCAGACCAACCAGAATGTAAAATTCTACAATTTTACTGACGCGGCAACACTCACATCAAGGTCTGGCGAATTCAAGGAATCATATGTGATTCTGAGCACCCAGCCAAACAAGATTACGACTGTTAGAATGCCAAGCAACTTCCCCACTCTAAGGAATGGGTTCAGCATGGCTACGAGTGTTAACTTCACAGTGGATGGTACCATGCGTTTTGGAACAAACACAAAAGTAAGTATTATCCAAAATGAATATCATAAAATCTTCATACAAAAATATCCATTACATATATCACCAACTGTCACATTGGTGAAACTCTGTAATTTTAAAAAAAAGTATTAAAAATATAGTAAATACACCATTTAACTTACTTTGCTTGTTTCTCATATATCAATATTATAATTTACACATAACATCAATAACATTTTCTAAAAATATAAACTATTACCCTGCCATAAGACATTCAATAACTGACAAAACCTATCACAACTTATTTGCTTGACAAATATTTATTGCAGGTTGAAAAACAATTTTTTTCCTATCACTTAAATGAGCAAAAATGTTAAACCCCATAGTATTCGCTTAAATATGCACATTTGTATTGATTGTGTTGTCTATTCTTAGTAACAGCTATAAAATATATTACAACATTTCAGATCCTGTCAACACTGCCATTTGACTTCGATGGAGAAGTTATTGAATCATATTACAACCCACCAATAATGACCATCACAGAAGCCCTAACTGCTCCAATAAACACACGTTTATCGATCATCGGGAAAGTTATCCAGGTTAGTGTTTAACCAACACATTATTTTTGATTATGTTACTACCAAAATCCCTATTCAAATCATATTTTATGTTTTTTAAGAACTACACCAACATTTACTTTAGTGTTCAATCTTTCAATGTAAAGAAATTAATTAATTTAATACACATATACTATTTACAATATTCCCCTTTGCACAGGCCTATCCCAGATCTACCACTGGAGTTAGGAAACAAATCATCCATTTGACAGAGGACCAGGAACGGATCACAGTTAAACTGTGGGGCGAACAAAGCCTCCTTGATGTTCCACAATTTAGACAAGTAAAGTTCACCAACTTGAGGGTGAACATATACAATGCAAATAAGGAACTAAATTCTACATCAAACACCACAATGGAGGTAAATTTTCTTAATACCATTCACTACATCTAATTAACAATATACACCCAAGAATATTGACTCAATTCAATGTACACCATTTGCAGCAATATTTTAACCTTATGGTCAAAATCTGTATATATATACAAATTTAAATAAAAAATTCCAGTGATGAACAACACAAACAACAGCCTATGCAATCATGACATATCACCCAAGACAGCAACCCTGATCACTCAATCACACTAGTCTCTTATAACAAGCATACTTTGCTAAAGATTACCTATAACCTGGATTTATACATACAAACTAAAATAAACTACAAACATCACTATTACTAACAAGGCATTATAAAATTATTGATGCATTGATATTTAATTATACAAATTCTTCAACAGATAATTCCACAAGAGGTAACCCATGCTCAAGGACGCATTGATGCAGCTGATTTCGAAGGGTAAGTAAATCAGAAATAATCATGTATATGCACATTCAAAATTTCAAACTCTTCCACATCTTGACCATTACTCATGCTTTATTTATAAAGAAACAACTGTTTTCACTATTAATAACTAAAAACAAACTGCATGAATTGATCATGTAAATATACTTTCAGTCAACCTTGCTTACATTGACACCAAATAGCATATTATAACATCAACAATCTACTTATAACATCAAGAGTGTATACATTTAGCTATATCATGTCATATATTTCATGATAACATACGATGTTTTAAAAACTAACATCAATCTATAAATAGCTCTCTTAGTCCAAACAAAATGTAACTAAACCTCAATAAAATAGGTGTACAAATGATTTCAATGTTTTAAACATGTATAATTTATAATTAATGTGTACCAAGTATTCCTCCTTTGAAATATAATGATAAGTCCCATTTTTAGGGGTAAAATGTTAAAAACTTTCAATATTCAATGAATACTTTTTAAAATCTCCCATGCAGACACAAATATACATATACATATATATGTGTTTTCATAACAAATACAACATACTCCTAATAAATGGGTTACATAAGTCAAATGGTGGTATGCAAAGACCTATCTTAGGTTACAAAAGTGACAGTTTCAAAGGACAAGGTATGATAAAGGCCCTTATTGGCCCACAAAATTTCATGATAGTCAAAGTTCTACAACATGATAATTTTAGCATAAAAAATGCTAAATGAATTGTTGAAATTACCTCCATATGGTTTTTTTATAAGTTTAAGTGCTGTTTTTTCCCTCTTTGAAGACCTCAAAGTTAACCTATTTTACAATATCTTCGAAAAACCTGCATTTTCATATTTTCAGAGTGATAAAAAAGTGTGAGCAAAAGCTTGACCCATCCCAAGTTTTTCACCACACATGAAGGGAGTAAATTAGAATGCACTCCAAAAAAATTGTGGTGGGTCACGCTTTTGCTAATATCAAAATGTTTAAAAAAGTACATTTTTTCTGTTGTATGAAATTGCCCCATACAACATCTCAAAAATAAACATTGGCGTAAAGTAATATCCCTGAAAACTATCCGTCACATTTACACAACTATACCATGATTCATTACTATTTTGAATGTTTTAGAGCACTAAAATGAACTTATGAAACATGTTTATTAAAACATTTCAATATCGTAAGGGACTCTCAAGGCTGATTACTTTGAGGTAAACAAGGGTAGTTTTTTGGAGACCCTGTTGATCACTGCTGGAAAAATAAGAAGACATCAGAAGATTTTTCAAAATATGATCAGGCAGCATTCTAAAGGTGAGAATCTTCGTAATTATGCTAGAATTTTATCATATTTGTTCTATCATCTGTTTAGCAAACCCCTCTGTGTCACCTGTCACTGTCAAATAGCACTGGCATTCCACTGGATGTAACAGTGCATAAACATACACATTTTAACAAAAATAATGTACCTTGATGTTTTCTAGGATATATCAGGCTACATTTAATATTGTTAGAATAAGAACATTGTATCAAGGTCTAGCAGATTATGAAAAACAAGCAGACGTCAAGTGACACATTGTTGCAAAGTGTATATATAAGCTTAAAGTGACAAATAATAACAGTAGAATCTGTAGCCTAGTGGTTACAGTGATGGCTTCTTAATTTTTTCTGTTATCAGACATTCAGGTTCAAATCCTAATTGTGTTTTTCTTTTCTTCTTTTTTCTTCTTCAAAAGTTAAGTTAAACATTGTAAATTGGCTGAAAAAACTTGTGTGCATGAAATACAAATTTTGTACAAAAAATTTCTTAAGTTTGGTAATGTAAGTTACACTGTTCAAACAAACTTGAATTAACATCATGTAAATCTTGTTTAAGCCTGAAGACACTGACTTTTCCACTTTGTTCCCACACAATAATGGCATTTAGCATTAGTTGCTAAATGGGTTTATAGGCAGCATTTACATTCGCACAGCTCTAACACTGCTCTGGCAAGTAAAATACACTCGGATATGTAACGTCTAACTTCACCTTGAATTATGGGACTAAACACTAAATAGGCTTAATAAGGGGGATACTTGGCTTCTGCTTTCACAGTGGCAGCCCAAACCTTCCTGCCTGCTGTCTCCGCGGGAGGAAGTACAAAAGTTTCCAATGCCTTATCAGCCTGCTTTTCCTGCCTGCTGTCTCCGCGGGAGGATATACAAGGTTTGCAATGCCTTATCAGCCTGCTTTTCCTGCCTGCTGTCTCCGCGGGAAGAAGTACAAAGTTTGCAATGCCTTACCTGCCTGCTGTCTCCGCGGGAGGAAGTGCAAACTTGCCTATGCTTTGCCTGTCTGCTTTTACACGGCGGAGGGCCGCAAAAAGCTAAGCTATATATCCGGTCCCGTCGGCGCCATCCACACCGCGCTCATTGTCATCCACACTTCTGCGTTGTGTAGTCTTTCATTGGGTAGACATACCATTTTAATGTCATCCTCATCAGCCGCAGCTGATCGTTATTACAGGCTAAAGGTCTGCATATAATGGCATTTAGCATTAGTTGCTAAATGGGTTTATAGGCAGCATTTACATTCGCACAGCTCTAACACTGCTCTGGCAAGTAAAATACACTCGGATATGTAACGTCTAACTTCACCTTGAATTATGTCATTTCTAATCATCTTCGTTTCGGCATGCAGCTAACACACAGTCGGCAGTGTAGTTCGTGAAATATCTGTCTTAACCTTTAGGTACTAAGGCGGCATAATTTGATAAAATGGGGGATGGGTGGAATATACGATTCTTTGCATAGTATTCATACACTTATCTTATGATAAGTATCCAGTGTAGCAACGCACGTGGCAGTGTATTATTTCCGCATTCCATAATAGTAGCTACGTCACTTCCGGAGTGATGTCACATCCGCAGGCATACGTCACATCCGTTTCCTTTCTATTCTGCATGCTGTCCTGACAGGTTCACCATCTTGCTTCATCCATAATAATTTGTCGATCTTCGCTCAAATTTCGTTATCTCGTCAAAATTCTGAATTAACTTAATACTTAATTCGCATCCGCTATCACTTTACGTCCTTTTCATCTGAATTCTTGATTGTTTTAAATAATTGTACAACTTTCTTTCCGAGCAACTCATCATGCCACCAAAGCGCAAGGCAGCCATCAACCACGCTGTGGTCAGGGGACGCCCTAAGGTTGCCAGGCGTCAGGCAAAGGGGGCACGCGCTTCTGGTGTTGTCCCTGGGAGCGCTGCCCCTCAGGCCAACCAACCCGCACCACCCTCTGTGTCTACACCACGTGAGGTTCCTCCGGCAACCATCAATGTGACACCCCCCGCTGGAGCCAAGCTTCATCACCCCGATGGCTCCGTCATCCACTAATCAAGGTAGGTCTCACTTTGGGCATATTAGTATTTCGCCGGAGTTGTTAATTCCAAGCTCTGTTAGGCCTGATGTTGAGTTGCAGCCACCGCAGGTCCCCACCGCTATGCCAAACTTCTGTATACAGGGGCATCCCTTCTCTAATCCGGAGTCACTGATTAATGCAGAGGCACTGTCAAATCAACAGCTGAACTTCAGGGCGGAGACTATAAGTTTCCATGTAAAGCAAGCAGTGAGGGATAAGATCCATCGTGGGGAATTTGTAGATATGAGGTCCCTATTGCCACCAGAGAACCAGGCAGCACAGGAGAGTTCAAACTTCACAATGGAGCTTGACATTTCAGGACAGGTAGTTTTTAAACCTAAGCAGCAGTCTGTCCGTCAATTAAACATTGGGGCTTGGACATCTGCTTTCTTGACTTTTATCAGCGTGGTAATAGAGCGTCAGGCGGATGTCAACAAGATACAACAAATGCTCTCGTACATGGAGACAATCCGCGGTGCCGCATCACGATTTGGCGGTGACTGCTGGTCTCAGTACGACGTCCAGTTTAGGCAAAAAATGGAGAGGGACCCATCTCGGTCATGGGGTGCCATCGACGGACAACTGTGGCTGCAGTTAATGCTCCCCAGCCACAAGCAGCAGGCATTTGCCTACCCAGCCAGATCCTCCACCTACACTCAGCAGCGCACAGAGGTATGTAGAAACTTCAATCGTGGCACTTGCGAGAGGGGTCAGATGTGCCGTTATGCACACAGGTGCTCAGCATGTAACATAGGCGGGCATAGCGCCATGTCTTGTTTTCGTGGCAAAAAAGAACACAGTCACCACCGCCCAATCTCTTAAGCGTCAACCTACCTTGCCAGGCAGAGCTATTTCGCACGGCCCCAACTCCAATTAACATCCCTTGCTTGGAACAATGGTTGCAGCAATATAAATTGTGCAATCCAGCAGCAGCTCAGTTACTACAGTAAGGTTTCAGTAAGGGTTTCAGCTTAAACTACGAAGGGCAACGGGTCATTCGGGACGCTGTCAACCTTAAATCTGCCAGGGAACAGCCACTAATAGTGGAGCAAAAGCTGCAAAAAGAAATTCTGTTGGGTCGCATGGCAGGCCCATTTTCGTACAGACCAGTGCAATCTCTTATAGTTTCCCCAATCGGCTTGGTGCCTAAGAAAGTTGATTCATCAGTTCATGGTGAGGCTGCCTTCCACCTCATCCATCATTTATCGCACCCTCAAGGCTCATCAATCAATGATTTTATACCACAGGAAGCATGTACAGTGCAGTACACCAGTTTCGACCAGGCTGTAGCCATGATTCAAAACTTGGGCAGGGGTGCTTACATGTCAAAATTTGACGTCAAAGCAGCCTTCCGCCTGCTGCCTGTTGTACCATCGGACTTTCAGCTACTCGGCATTAAGTTTCAAGAACAATTTTACATTGATAAATGCCTTCCCTTTGGCTGTTCCATTTCTTGTGCCCTATTTGAGTCATTCAGCACTTTCATTGAATGGGCTATTAAGGCCACTACACGCAGCCAGGACATCGCTCATTACCTTGATGATTTTATCCTGGCGGCAGTGGACCTAAGCAAATGCTCCAACATGCTTAACACCTCTTTGCAACTGGCTGATAATCTGGGCGTGCCTATCGCTCACCAGAAGACTGTACAACCTACAACTTGTCTGACATTCCTGGGCCTCACCATAGACACGGCTCGGGGGTGAAATCAGGATACCGGAGGACAAGATAGCACAACTGGTCCATCAGCTGTCACAGCTGGTAGACTCATCATCCAAGAAAGTTACACTGCATACGCTGCAATCAATAGTGGGAAAGCTAAACTTTGTATGCAAGGCATTCCCATGGGTCGTCCATTCTTGCGGCGTCTTATCGACGCACAGAAAGGGGCACGCAAGCCACACCACAGGATACGGGTATCAGCGGGGTATGCGTGAAGACCTTAATCTGTGGCTTCAGTTTCTTGCCAGGCACAATGGCACAACCTTATTCTTGGAACAGGGTTGGGTTACAACCCCAATACTCCAACTTTATACAGATGCAGCTGGCGCTCAGGGTTGGGGTGCATATTTCCAAGGTCATTGGGCCAATGCCAGGTGGCCAGATCTATGGATACAACAAGGATGGGTGAAAGACATTACATGCTTAGAGCTCTTTCCTATAGTCGTGGCATTGCGCATATGGGGCAGCAGTCTGGCCAACAAAAGGGTACTAATGTTCTGTGACAACCAGGCCGTGGTGAGTATTATCAACAGGCACACTGCCAAAGGGCAAAGGGTAATGAAACTGCTCAGGCGAATGGTCCTCATATGCTTGCAAAACAACATACACTTCAAAGCACAGTATATACCAACTCAGGCCAACATAATAGCAGACGCTCTTTCGAGATTTCAGTGGTCACGGTTTCGAGCAGCAGCCCCACAGGCGGATCATCAGGCCTCAGGAATCCCAGCGGACATCTGGCTCATCTAACAGCGGAAGCAAACAGTCTAGTAGCAAACTCGATGGCAGCAAACACTTGGAGGACTTATGAGTCGGCGGTACAGTCACTACGGCTATTTCGGGTGGTGTACTCCCTGCCTGACATATGGCCTGTACCTTTAGATCATATGCTTATCTCTCATTATCAGGTAGGTCTCCCAGCACGGCCCGTTCTTACATTTCAGCATTATCCTCCATACACAAGCTCAATTCCTTGCAGTGCATGTCTAACCACTTCCTAGTGCAGAAAGCCATTGCAGGGATGGCCAGGAGATCGAGGAATCCAGATACACGTCAGCCGATTACACTCGATCTGCTAATCGCATTGTGCAACTCCTCCCCACTGTATGTAGGTCTTCATATGAAGCTTCTATGTTTTCAGCGGCGTACCTGCTAACATTTTTTGGGTTTTTCAGGGTAAGTGAGGTAGTTGCTGGTTCAATCAGCGACTCATCACAGCGGGCGTTGTTGCTGAATGACCTATCTTTCGCTAGCGACCAATCCTACGTCGAGGTGGTCCTACGGGCCTCCAAAACAGATCAACAAGGCCGCGGCACACGCATCGCCATTCAAGCAGTCCCTCGGTCCATACTGTGCCCCGTCAAAGCTTTGACACGATTTTTGGCAGTGCGGCCACGTACAGATGGATATTTCTTTATTCACACTAATTCCGCTCCTCTAACAAGATTTCAGTTTCAGGCAGTGCTCAGGAAGACGCTAGCGGCAGCAAAACAACCCATCAATATTAATCTTTACTCTTCTCATTCATTTCGGATAGGGGCAGCAACCACAGCAGCGTTGCAAGGAATTCCGGCAGTTCAGATTCAGGAATTTGGCCGCTGGAGATCGAATGCCTACCAGGCGTATATCCGTATCGCCCGGCTAAGCACACAAATCTAATTTAAGAATTATGGGTTGCAGGACCATCGTGGGTGATTGGCTCAAGCTACATGGCGAGGCTGCAACAACACCTCGGGCCGCACCGAAGCAGCCTGGGCCTCGCCGGGGGGGTCATCTGGTCGGCAAGGGGGGGCCTCAGGTGGTCGGAACTACGCAGCAGGGTGGACGGGCTAATAAGGGCGAGGGGGCCCATGCAGGTCGTTTATCGTGATCCACCTGGGTTCTAACGACCTGTGTGAGGTCCCTTCCAAAGTCCTCTACGATGACATGCACCAGGAATTGCTGTATATTCGCCTGCGTTGCCCAGCTGCCACCATCATCTGGTCGCAGATGCTGCCTCGGCTCGAGTGGTGTGGAGCTATTGATCTCCGCGCCCTCGAGCTGAAGAGAAAGAAATTAAATCGTAGAGTCAGCAACATCGTGAAAGGGCAGCTGGGCGGCGGGGTTGTATCATTCACACCTGACCCCGCCCATTATCTGGACGGGGTTCACCTAACCAAGCCAGGTATGGACGCCCAACATCGGGCCATCCTGGCAGCATTAAAACATTAAGACCTTTTCTGCGTCCTCTCCCCTACTCCCACATTTAACTCTTTAACTCGTTGTGGATGGCAGCCCCGCTCGCTGTCCGGCAGTGGGCAGCGTGCGGGCCTGTTGGCATGGTGCCGACGGGACTAAACACTAAATAGGCTTAATAAGGGGGATACTTGGCTTCTGCTTTCACAGTGGCAGCCCAAACCTTCCTGCCTGCTGTCTCCGCGGGAGGAAGTACAAAAGTTTCCAATGCCTTATCAGCCTGCTTTTCCTGCCTGCTGTCTCCGCGGGAGGATATACAAGGTTTGCAATGCCTTATCAGCCTGCTTTTCCTGCCTGCTGTCTCCGCGGGAGGAAGTACAAAGTTTGCAATGCCTTACCTGCCTGCTGTCTCCGCGGGAGGAAGTGCAAACTTGCCTATGCTTTGCCTGTCTGCTTTTACACGGCGGAGGACCGCAAAAAGCTAAGCTATATATCCGGTCCCGTCGGCGCCATCCACACCGCGCTCATTGTCATCCACACTTCTGCGTTGTGTAGTCTTTCATTGGGTAGACATACCATTTTAATGTCATCCTCATCAGCCGCAGCTGATCGTTATTACAGGCTAAAGGTCTGCATATAAAGAACCTGTAGAAGGTAAGCATTGTTTCAAAATGTTAGTATGGTAATTTCTGTAAGTAAATATTTACAAGCTGTCCAGAGCTGTTAATTAGTGGTGCACTGATCAAACAAATAATTAGTTTATGGATATTTTGTGGGCTGCCAGTCAATTAGCGATAACCAAATCACATAATCAATTAAAGTGTTCACTATTTCTTCTTAAAAATATGTTTACAGAATCAATGACTATTGGTTTCAATTGTCCTAATTAAACTGAGGACTGATTACCTTTGTTTTCAAGTGCTCTAACAGTTGTTTTTATCTTATATCTATAATTGATCAAAAAGTGGCCTCAACCATTGATTATGCTTTTGGAGGTCAATTCCCTTCCCTATATAACAATCTTACTGACTTGTTTAGCATTAGAAAAATTACAAAGCACCAATTTCTGGAACATAATGGTAATTCTTTTATGATTTCAAATATTAGTTTTCAGATAAGAGAAATTTGCTTGGACTGATTTCAGGAGTGTCATTTAATGAAGATGACAGCTTAAAACTTGAGGTGGAAGGTAAGAATAATGTGAGTGCTAAAAAATAACCAATATTTTTTTCTTCAATTTTCTTATTTAATGTGACAGAATTTCAGAAATACTGATGTCTCAGTGGTGATTAAATCTGCATAAGCCTTCAAGGCCAGACTACTGACATTTGAAAATAAATAAGTAATGTTACCCTTGAATAGATTTATAATATCAAAGTTTTAAAATAGGATTTTCTTTTGATATAAAGTCATCTGGGAAATGGAGAAGATCTGGGAATGGCAGACACCAAGACAATATGCCTGTTTCCAGCAACTCTAGAGATACACGGTTGAATGCTGCAGTTCTTGACAGTGATTCAGAAACTGATTCACAGATTGATGACCATGTGGATGAAGAGTGAAAGTGGATGTTTTATATATCTTTGCAGTGAATGAGTAGTGAATAATTACTTTTTGAAGATTTTTGAATACTGACTTTTAACACTTACTTGGTGTCAAAATCAAGCTGTGCCAAGAATGTAATTTCACCTGAAATAGGCCCCTTTGAGGTGAAGACCTGTACTTTTTAGTGCAACATGATTAGTTATTATAACAACATGTTGAGAATGAGATGTTTACTGTATATATTTGCAAGAATAGTGTAAATACTGACTTTTAACACTTACATGGTGTTAAAATCAAGCTGTGCCAAGAATGTAATTTCACCCAAAATGGCCCCCTTTGAGGTCAAGACCTGTGATATTTAGGGAAGCATGGTTGGTTATTGTAATAACATGTTGTGAATGAGATGTTTACTGTATATTTGCTAAAACCGGTTGTGAATACTGACTTTTAACACTTACTTGTTAAAATCAAGCTGTGCCCAAAATGTAATTCGACCTAAAATGGGCCCCCCTGTGATTTTTCGTAGGACATGATTGGTTATCATAAGTAAATGTTGTAAAATTGACCTATAGTTTATGTTTTCAAAGAAAGTTGTGAATAATGTGCTTTTTGTAATCAATTGGCAAGTAATTGAATTACTGTCCACAATGTATTGCAACCCTAATTGGGCCCCTTGAAGTTAAAACCTTGTGATTGATGTTGACATCATCCAAAACTGTGTTCCACAGGAGATACCGCTTGTGTGAGATCAAACGATATCTCCTAGGAGATATCGTTTTGACAGTAGATTTTGTACAATGCCCTGACAATGCTATGACGTCATGTACTTGATGACGTCACAATGCTATGACATCGCTGCACTGCAAGTCTAATGGCAGTAAAAAGTTCAGAGATGTACATTTCTCATTGAAAATTAATGAAGAGTGATTTTGGATGATAAATAGAATCTCACCCTCGTGTCTTCTGATATCAAATATATCAACACTCGTTGATAAAGTAAAAAATATCCTCGGCAAGCCTCGGATATTTGTAACTTTATCAACTTGTGATGATATAATTGATATCAGAAGACACTTGGGTGAGATTCTCTATTTCTTCATCATGAATACCTGTTGCAAAACTGATACTGTTTGTGTGTAAATAAACTGATAGTTGTATATAAGTCATTATGGCACACTGATCTTTCAGATTCCATGTTTACATGGAGCCGATGTCCTCCATTAATGAGACGAATATGTCCTTGTCTGTACTGCACCGGTATATGTATTCGGATAGGTGCAGTAGAAAATCATAACGGCGGGTGTGAGTGAGTGAATGGTAACTGCCGTTTGATACACCACCACCGGTTTTCGATAAGGTTAGTGCATGCACCGGTGGTGGGATCTGCAAATAATAAAACAAACATTACATCAAATGGCTGATTTTAGTTGCATGTCATTACATGATGATATAGTAAACTAACATAGTTGTAAATCCGGTAAGTTCATGTTGGTTATAACTGATTGAACCCGTCGTAAATCTAACTTTTACCACATTAATTAGGAGATAAACCTAGTGTGTTTGAAAATCAGACACATGCTTTACTGAATTGATGGCGACTAAATATATCAATTGGAACCGAACGCGAGGTTTCAATTGATATATTTAGTCGCCATTAATTCAGTAAAGCATGTGTCTGATTTTCAAACACACTAGGGTTATCTCCATTCTACCATGAACCATTTAAAATCGAACTTCCTCGCTCTGCGGAAGACACTGCGTAATCCGGCATGGGACGAGAGGCGAATTGAACTCGTCTGTGAAGGGAGCGGTAGGTGCCGTTCGTATTTTTTAAACATTACAACATAACAAAATTCTGTCCAAAGAAATCAAACTACTGTTTAATCAATGCAATTAAATTATGTAATACCCGAGATCTTAGGTTTTTTTTCATCCCAACTACACACGACTAAAACCAGCCTATTGTTTTGTGTGCCGTGAAACTGTACCCCCCTGGCCACACTATAATGGAATCGCCTGACCTACTTATTTTCTTCGAAGTAGACAGTTACGCAACAGTTTGAAATGGCGGACGAGCCAGTGTTTACATTTTGCGAAAGGTTGAAATTTGAAGTGACAGTGGGTAATACTTGACTGACTGTCGAATCTGAACCCTGCAGAATCGAAGAATAGATCCTTTCCTGATCAACCTACGACCTGTAACTCATCAAAGACTTGATTTTTATGACCGGCCGATCATGATTTCACGTACTGCCTCCACCCCGGCATGCGACAAAAGGGTGACAGTGCTGCTGCTTAGTGTACATGCGACTAACTTGTGATTCCTTGGAACTTTGTTTTCTTCGTTTGGGGCTGGACTGTGTCCAAGCGTTTTTCAAAGTAGATGAACATAACAGTGACAACCTTGCGGGGAAGCTGTCAGAGAGCAGAATTATTCTGTGAACGATGCAACGGGATATGATGGATTATGACTGTGAGTGGCATAAATGTGGTGTTTCGCCAGACCGTTAGATCTACTAGTATCTTGCAAATTTCCCATTCTCATCCGGAATTAAATATACCATTTACCAGGTAGGTAAATGTTTACTAATGTTTTGCTGCATATAGTTTGTATAGATAGGGATGTATTTTTACAAGGCTTTCTGATTTATATGTTACATATTGTTTTGTTTATGTTTGGGGCTGTGTATTGTAACTGAGTTTGAATATTTTTATAATAGAATTAATATGATAGTGAGGTTCCCACATAATTGTTGGGGAGGGGGGTGGGAGGTTGTTCATATTATTGTATTTTTCGAGTTTAAATAAATGTTTATCAGCATTTCCATCACGTCTGTTGTGTTGATATTAGTCATGTTGGTGGTCAAGCTGAAGTAGTGCGGCAGTGTTCTATACGTGCGCAGTGAAGCGCAATGAAATCAAACGCATTTTTAATCCAAAAATTTCCATTTGCCTATGTGGAATATTTGAAAGTCAGCGTCAAACTCCATGGAGTTGTTGTTATGATCCTCCATCATTGTGGTCAAACGGAAGTAGTTCGCACAATAAGATTTGTTAATGCGCGGTGAAGCGGCCTTACAATCAGATGAGCGTCAATCCACAATTGATGCCGTCTGATTTGTCTGAACAACCAATCAAAATCTAGTATTTTCTCGATTCATGGTAGAATATTATATACATAGTTTCCTCTTAAAGTGCAATAAACTTCTCTGAGCGTCAGAGATCTTGACTGGTTGAAGGCATGTACGCATGAACTGAAGGTAAATTCAGCAAATTCATCCAGATCCTGTGACTTGTCGGTACTTCTGTTCATTTCTCCGACTGGTTGTATTATCAAAGGAATGTGAGGGTGGAGATCAAAGCCGTCTGCCGACCTGATGAGGCTTGCGGTGTGTTGTCAATTTCAACCACGTGAATTTCCCGCAGCACGTGCACTACCGTCGCTCCGACTTACGGCGGACGACAAACTGATGGTGAAACGGCCTTAGCCGGCTTATAAAACTTGGCGAGACTGTACACAGGTGCGGTGGCCTGTGAAGGATGCATGTCATCTACGTTTTGCCACTGACCGACAGTTAACAAAGCTCTGCCGGACTAGTGAGCGTGTTAAGTTTTACGCCGCACTCCGCAATATTCCTAGTATATGGCAGCGGTATGTAAATAATCGAGTCTACAGCAGATAATCCAGTGATCAACAGCATGATCATCGATCTGAGCAAGGTTCACTCTGACCAAAAAGGTCTTGTTAAAACAACATTGCACTCTGGCTATGTGAGAGATGCGAGCCAGGTAATTTGCAAGAGTCACTGAAGCGTGAGCCTTTCCTCCAAGGCTATAGTCTATATCTACACTAGTGACCCTAGTCTTGCATCTGTTTGATATAGTGGGCTGATTCACTCACCTGCAAAAAGACAAAACATAATATAATTCATGCGACGTATATTTTCATTTGTAAGTTATCACCCCTCGTAATCAAAATAAATAAGTCTGACTGTCATAAAAGTATTCTTTTAACAATAATAAAAAACACCTAGCTCTGTCCAAACATGTCAATGGTCCATCACTGTAAGGAGCTCAGGGGCGTCTGCTACAGATATAAGTGATATTTGCTGACAACTATTGATGAATGACCTGGGCATTATTACACAGTAACCTCAGAAGAATGGTATTTAGAGTTACATCCCCTTTCTTGACAACTTATTTTACTTGTGGATATTACTTTTGTACCACAAATGAATTAAAATTGATTTGTGTTGTTTTAGAAACTAAGTAGTTACTGAGAACTTTAAATGACAGTTCTACATATGTTGTCAAAGAAAACAATTCACATTTCAAAACAGTGAAATTTCCATGGCCAATGAATTTGTGCAACCTCTCACCAAACCAGTTACCACAAAGTGAAAAATGTCAACATGAAATGTGCAAATGTTAAGATGTATACCAATGTTCTTAATCATAGTGAAATACATGTGTTTTTTGTGTTTCAGAGTAGTTTGAAAGTCATTAAGGAATATACAAAGACTGTTTACTATGTACAATTTAAGGGATAACATATTTTGGGAAATGCTTTATTCAGTTCATCGTGTATATATCTTGTACATGTGTCCAGTTTCTTGGGATAACATTGCCATATAATTTAAGAAATGGCAATCAGTTTCAAGTGGATTTATGCACTTTTCAAGTGTGAAATTTTATATCCACTCATCATTCAAAGGAAATGCTGTTATTATGGTATGTTTTCTTGTATAACAGTAATAGTTTCGTCAGCAAAATACCATAATAATATTCCACTTATATGCTGGTCATATCCAGGCAGATTGCCTGTTCACAACGCTGCATACATTACTATACCTGGTCATACTCATAGGACACCATCATACTTTATCATACTCATAGGACACAATCATACTTTATCATACTCATAGGACACAATCATACTTTCTCATACTCAATCAGGATCATACACACATGCTGCCTGTTAAACACAATGAACTAGTCGCTCACTTTGCCAGCACATCCTCACGGGTACCCATTTTACAGCTGGATGAACTGAGACAATGTGGAACTAAGTATCTTGTCCAAGGATACTACGCAAATGTGCCCACCCCGGGACCCGAACCTAGGTGCCTCCACCGGGTCCAAACCCAAGGCTTCAGCATGATATTGCGCTCCACAAACTGCCATTCTGTACATACATTAAGTATTTAAACAGCATGTACATTCATAGAAATATAGTTCTCAATAATCAGTCTGTATTTCATGTTGTCACTGACGTCAGTGATGAAATTAATCACACTCAACATGTGGACCATCCCAAGATGGCATATATATGTGCATACATTTCATTACTGATAACAATCATCTTGGAAACATGTATGCAATATATACAATTTGCTGGCATAAACAAATACTATAATATTGAATACTTATACCTAATTACTCAGCGGGGAAGAGACAAACGCAAGTAGTCTTCAGTCGGGGGTAATAATGTACTGTATGAAAATTGTGGATTAATGTTTTGTATGTCTCTATTTTCAACCACAGTATATGTTGTGATGGTACACTTCCCATACATCACAGACCGCCTCTGTGGTATAGCGGCTAGAGCGTCAGCCCGTAGAGCGGAAGGTCGCGGGTTCGTTCCCCGACCGCGTCATACCAAAAGACGTTAAAATTTGGTACTTGTTGGTCCCTGCCTGGCGCTCGGCATTAATGGGTACAACAAGGACTGGTCGGCTCGGAGTCAGTATAATGTGTCTGAGTGGGGTATTCATGCTTCACTGCGGCATGGTATCTCAGTGGGCTAGCACTATAAAACCAGCTTAAGTCTGGGCTAGTACAAGCAGCCGCACCTACACATACACAAGCATGCACGTCGTCATATGAGCGAAATATTCTCAAGCACGACGTTAAACACAATGTCACCTCACCCATACATCGCAATACATGTATTGTCGTCATTTTATTGTTATTGCCATGGTAAACGCATGTTCCTCTCTTCTCAAACTGTCATCAATGCAGTTAAATGCCACTCCCAAATTGAAAAACTTCACATGAGACATTATGCTGTGGATAACTTTAACAGTTCTTCAAGGACTAATATAATTGGTCACAGTAACCTACCTCTCAAAAGGTATAATATAACTTTCAAATCACCCAAATACCTTACACATACAGATTTGTGTATGAATATATGTACAAACTGGTGTGACTATTGTGCCATACACATACAGATTTGGTATAATCACATAATTTGTGTTTGAATATATGTACAAACTGGTGTGACAAATATGCCACACAAATTGTATAACATGAATAACATCCAGGTTACAGATATAAACTAATAATATATGGTGAAGCTGAGCAAGGTCACAGTTAAAAATAGCTAAATGATAGTGATCAGGGTTCGCTTTGAACACCCTGATCACAACATCCCAAAGCAATATTTAACACTTTCTATATACATTGAAAAGCCATTGTACAGATGAGCAAGATCCAGGTAAAAATAGCCAAATTATAGCAATCGGGGTGAAGACACTCCAAAGGCGTTTGCAACATTTTCTTATATACATTTCAAAAGTTGTGGAAGATGATCAAGATCCATTTTAAGATAGCCAAATCATAGTGATCGGGGTTCGTCTTAAACACCCTTATCACAAGCCAAAGGAGCATATAATATTTTACACATAAACTGAAAGGAATTGGTTAAGACGAGCATGATGAAAAGGAATCGTCAGCAAGATGATAACGTGATCGGGGTTCGCCTTGAACACCCTTATCTCAACAGTCCAGAGGGGTTCCACATATTAACAAACACAGTTGACATTATGAAGGGTATATATCAGGCCTATTTCTTCAGTGGTCGGGTTTCGCTTTGAACACCCTTATCACAATTGACTAATTTCAAATATAACATGGCACCAGGAAAAGTGGTATTTGCTAAATATAACTTAATATTCCATAACTACATCCAAAAATCCCCATCCCCTTTGTCGCCTACATATAGCAGTAAAGTAAGGATTGTGGGCAGAACAGATTCCTATATATGTATGGAGTGGTCACAGCATTCCACTGTTGGTGTCATTTGGAGGTGTGAAGTCTTAATGAGGGGAACACTTCATTTCAGGATATCTAGATCATCCTGGGGTTCTACACTGACAAGTAGCCGCCGTGGGTCTCTGTAGCACTCCCTGATTACATCCAGGTGAAGCCGCCTCAACCACTGCTGTTACAGGAGCTCACCTGAATGTAAACCATCATACAGAAGGTGCCACATGATCTTCTGTCGACCACGTCGCCCAGTTAAATGCCGACGTGCGCCTCTGGTTTTAAGCAAGTCAGCATTAAACTGCAATGTATTTTTGTTGACTGGCGTGTTTAGCAATGTGATTCCCTCATTTATTGCATTGACCTGTTTTACCACCTCCCGATCATGATCTTCATAGATACCGGGCACGGATCATCCCTTGTACCTATTGTACTACATGACACAATAGTATGGAACACCGATAAATTTAATTAGGCAGTCCTAGCTGAAGACATATCTGCACATGTCCTTTAAAGTACTTATCACTTCTTTGGGAACTGAAGTGCCTGGAGTACGTATGCCAATCATTTTGGTCTGTCCAATCTTTTTTTGTAATATCGCATGTGCCACTCCATACATATATAGAGGCATATTTCCTATGATTGTGTATGAGCTTTGGCAGCTCCCTACGTAACAACTGAAATAATGCCACTGTTCTGCCCCCAGCCTTGCACAAGTATTCCACTGGAATACCATCAGTACCTGGATCCTATCCAACCGGAAACCCTTGCTGTCAGATAGCAGTAACGGAAAGTGGTGACACCATTCCTGCGGGGGTTTCTGGACTGGATGGGATTCTAGATATCTGATGATGTCAGTGGAATAACTTTGGAATGAACTCGTTGTTATAAATAAATATATGAAATTTCCTATGAAAATTTATTAAAATATATTCTTCCTAATTGATTCCTAATTAATAGAGTAATTACCTTGACTGGCTTTAACTGATGTCAAAAAAGGTACAAGATACTGGATCTGAAACCCAAAACAAAATAGGAAACATGATTCAAAAGCAAAGATGGTTGTTTTAATATTCAATACTATTATAACTTAAGAAATCAAATAATTATTATTAATAAATTAGTTACACTCACCTTTTATAGAATTTCTCTTGGTTACAATACAGCTGCAAGGGAAAGCAAAGGCTTGTTATAGAACTGCATGAAATAATGTGAGGGTATCAATAAATACATCAACATGAATGTTCATAAGTTTTGAAAGGCTCTTTCTACATAAGTTTCTACATCAACGTTTTGCAAATAACATGAGGATGAATAGGTTGAACAATTAAAACGTGACATGCCTCATTCTTTTATATACCACATTACATACTTGTTCAATTAACAGATGAAGAAGCAATACGGGATGTGCTATGTGGGCATATGAAAATTGAAAACAATCATAAAAGGTATATATTAAATCATCCAACAATTTAGGGTGAACATGTATAGTTAGCAACATAATGTCCTTCACCAAAAATGTGCCCCCCCCCAAAATATACATTCACCAACATAAGATATGTGAAATGATAAAATCATTGTTCAGTGGAGTAGGGGGAATAAAAACCATTGCAAACACTCTGCTTTGTCTAACCAACACCACACAACAGTAGGATGTGACAAGGTGCAACGATGACATTAGAGTGTTACCTATTGGGAATCAAACGCCACATCTCCCTGGTGCCAGTCCTTTTCTGTACGAATGGAGCTGATGTCTTCATGGCCATCGTATGTAATGTCAAAGAGCATGTACCCCAAGCAATCTTATATTCTTTTGAAAAAGCTTGATGATTGTAGCAGAATTACTTGGGCATCTTATATAAGAATATTGTTAAACACGTAAGGATTTGGTTTTGTGTGGGTAAGCCAAGAAGTTGGTAGTGTAAATGATTTTGTATTTATGTTTAAACAAAGACTTCTAGATTCTGCAAAGCAAAATATGTTTAGCAAAATAAATGAATCAGCACATTTATCTTATTACAAATCATTAAAGTCATTACTGGATGTTGAATACTATATTTCTAATGTACATCTAAAGGAATATCGCCGTTATTTATTCTTGTTACGTATTCAACAATTGCCTCTCCTATGTAACGTAAGATGTCAAGATGACAATGGGTTAAGCAAAATGTGTAACCGCTATAATTTTGAAGATGAATTACATTTTGTACTTGTCTGTGATGCATATGCAAATTTAAGAAGCAAATACCTACTAGAATTTAATTGTCCATCTGTTTTAAGCAAATATCATAAGTTGTTAACATGCAAAGATAAGAATCCTTATAAAAATTTCATTATTTATTAAACATGCACTATCTAAAAGGAATTCTATCCAATGTTAGAAGAGACATGTATATATATACCTATGTATATGTTGAAACCATATTGTCTATATATCATATACCACTTTGCATTTATTGTACACGGGCCAATGGCCTATATACCGAAATAAATTCTTCTTCTTCTGTCAAAGAGCATGTATTTCCTTGCATCAGACTCATCATCATCTGCATAGGATGGCATTGTACCTGGAGCACTGGCCTGGAGTACAGTACCTCTGTAACACTTGTAACTCTTACCGGACATGGATTAAAACCTGTGGCGTAGTTTTCTACCAACAGGATTTGGCATTTCTGATATTACTTTGATTCTCCTGTTCGCACCTTCAACTTTATTACACTTGTCAAAGGTGCTGAGAATCGATCGCTTAGCAACATTTATGTTACGTTTGCGAGTTTTGGTGACACAACAACAGCAGACGACGATAATGGTACCGACTGGCTATTTAGATTGTGGACTTCAAGAATATTTTTCAATTTCAGTTTGAGACTGGCAGCATCAAAAGAAATACGTCTTCCTTGGGACTCCTTTTGGTTTGACAACATCTCTGAGAGGATGATCTGTGATGAGAGACAGGCAACTTGTTGTTTTTCAGTTTTCCCAATGAGAGCATTATCCACATCCTCTGGTGTACTACAGTGGCCTCCTTGAGTGGCGACCGACTGTGTGGCTTCCAAGCGCTTGACTGCATTACGATGGTCTCGTTCTGTCTCCGCTTCTTTGTTCTTCTGAAGTCTTTCAAACCTCTGCTTATGAAGGTTCAGGCCACGTTGCTGCCAGATAACTTTAAAATCCTTCATTTGCAGGCGGGCTTGTTCCAGCTTGAGTTGGCGATCTTCAGGAGACAGAGACTGCAACCAAGCATATGGCTTGTTGTACGCCCAGAGGATGTTGGCTTCCAGGTGGGGAGTGCTCGCATTGGGATTAAAACGACGGAGATGTTTGAAAAAAGCAAACTGACTTTCTCCAATACTGTTTGATTTTAGTACAGATGACGACTCAGTTCTGAGTTGAGTACTATCATCTGCATGACATCCTGATGGCAATTGATTACCAACAAGACGAGTAAAATCAATTAGACAAAAAGTTGCGATTAGTCGAAGTTTAGTTTGAAAGATGGCCACATGATGAAATCCTGCTGCAGTATCATTGATGGATTTGACGAGATTTGTTCAAGATAATTTTGCATGTGAACAAAGTATGTATTCAGATCGAGGATGTGATTTGCTGTTTTTTTACTTAAAATTAAACTGTAAAATGGGTGAGAGATGTGGACATGATAAAGAGCAAGAGCCAGAACTTCAGAGAGGAGGATATCATGAGATGGATCTTCTTTGACAGCTTTAATGAGTGTATTTTCATGTGTGATGCTGGCCAGGAACTGCTGGAGGTGATCTTTGTGGTGTATTGTTGCTGCAGCATTATGGAAGATGATGTTGAAACGATTATGTTGGAATTGTTTGAAATGGATATGTTGGTTTATGGATTCATGAATGCGATGAAGTCGGCAGAGAGTCCAGCAGCAGGATGGCCTAGAGTAGTAACAAGGCTGGAAACGGATCTGATGACGTCCTCAGCACGGCTAAAATCAAGTTTCTTGTCACCGCCGAAAGATCTTTTTAGGGTGTTCAAGTTTTCATTATCTGTTATAATATTTTCATATTGTGAAATGGCAAGAGATGTTGAATTAGCCAGACCCAATAGCACATGGAGGTGACAAAACCACTGGTTGACATTTACGGTTTGAACTTTTTCAATTTCATTTAGTTTGCTCCAGATATCTTCCGATTTGGACAACACGCTGTGTCGTATTCCCTCCAATTTTGTTTTGAACACCTTATTAACAATTTGTTGGTCCGTCGTGATATTTTTTTGAATTGACCAACATATTGTCATATAATTCTTGAGAATCTTCATTCTTTGAGGATAGAGGTTTAGCAAAATCCTCAAGAACTGTACACAGCTGGTTAATTGTGTTGTGTCACCACATACAGTTTCTTCTACCATGCTTGGCCTTGCTGGGCAGGGAAGTAGTAGACACTTGGTACCCATAGAAATGACGCTGGTGGTCAGTCGTGCCATCAACATGGAGACAACAACACGTCAGCCACATGCATTTTTCCAACAAGGTTTGCTTCTTGAAGAAAATTGCAAATTGTTGCATGACAAGGGAGTTTAGGAGCTTCAAGAACTGTTTTAATTGTATCAGCCATGTGGTGTGAGCTGACACCAATTGCTCCAAGGTGCATGATAACTGATCTTAAATTATCACTATAGATGCCTTCATTGATGAAATTGAGACTGTACGTCTCCCTGAGGCCACTATCCACCCCATTGATCAGCTGGGTGATTGTTTTGTTTTTTTTGTTCTTTCATTTTAATTTCCAAAATTTTGTCCGTTTGTTGTGCCGACTTAACTTCATGGCGAAGATTGCATTATGTTTCATTTTTAAAAGCACAACTGTGTTCAAATTTCTTGACTTTCTTTTTCAGACAGTCAATTTCATCCTGTTGTTTTTTTGAGGGAATTGTTACTAGCTTGTTCATTCTTTAAAGCCATTTTTAAAGCTGTTTTTTCCCAAATGACATTTTTTAATTGAAGGAGCAGCTGATTTATTTTTTCTTCCTTCCTTTTCAGCGTTCTTTGGAGGTTTTTTGGATTCCAAGATTTCATTTCGCTTTCTTTATTAGAAAGCCTGATATTCAAGGTTTTAATTTTGTCCTGGCAAGACAGATAGTGCTGGTTAATTTGGTTCAGCTTATTATTGAGAGTGCTAATTGTTGATGATTGTTTAATGTTTTCTTCTAAGATTTCATTAGCCGATGATGAAATAGCATCCAAATCAAGTTGAAGTACAGTGAATTGTTCTTGTAAATGTTTCATTGCAGCGGTGAGACGTTCATTATTTTCGTGCAGTTGTGTTTCAGATGAAGAATGAACTGTTTGTAATTGCGAAGGTGCAGCTGACGATGCAAAGGGTGCATTCTTGAAGGAGTCAATGCCCTGTTTATGATTTCTTATTTTTTCTGTTTTGATTTTGTGAACATTATTGAGATGATATAAGCAAAGTTGTGGTGAAATTTCATTTCCCTCAGGTCGATAAAGGTTAATATATTTATGGACAGTGTCATATGTGAGGGATTGTTTGGATGCATGATAGCGCAGTTCCATAGCCATTTCATTAGTTAATGTTATGTTTTGAATTTTATGAAATGTGTTAAGATGAGAAAAACCAAATCCTTGCAGCCTAAAGACATTTCCGATTATGTCTGGGTCTTGTGGTTCAGGGAACCATTCACCTGCTTTGCAATGATTTTGTTTGGATTTTAGCTTGCTTTTTATGTTGGTTATTGGAGGTAAGGCACCAGCCCATTTTGGTTTTAAGAGAGTCAGCAGAGATGTTAGTGTGCGGGCCAACACCTTACCTCCTTTTTCAAAGTGTTCTATAAAAGACTTCAGATTTGGATGAATCCCATTCACCTTGAAAACAAATCCAATTTTCACAATACTAAAGTATGCATACTCAAGGTATAAGTGCACATGACATGTCACCTACTCCAAGCAATACATTGCCTCATTAAAATTAATGCTAAAAATTTAAAACACACAATTTGTCATTGAGGTATTTTGACCATTGACTTTGTTTAACATTTAAGTTGTTTTCTAAAATCATATTTATTGTGAGCCTGTTATGGTGACATAAAAGCAGCAATAAAACAATCATATACAATGGTGCAAGTAAATTAAGTTGGAAATGTCTCCGTATGCAACTGTTATTTGTTTTGTAAATTAAACGGGGAACTCCCGAAAAGTTATTATTAACATTTGAAAGGGACCACTTATTGACAACTTTTGAAGTGTGAACGAAAATGTTGAAAGAAGTCTAAATTCGAACCAAATAATTTCCAAATCATGTCAGTTCAGAGCATAAATTTATTCATAGAAGGCCCAGTTAATTTAAATCAATTTATTTAACACAGCGAATGCAAAACTTTGGGAACTGAATGAAAAAAAGGTCCTATCCCGACAATGGCATAACAGTACATTGTAAACACATGTATTATTACTTGACAAAAATCATTTACGTACGTACTACATGTAAAATAAATGAAATAACATGCATTACTTACAGGGTATCTGGTGATTGTTGATTAACAGCTGAATATTGTCTTGTGTCCACATGCTGAGCGTGTATTCTTCTCGTGCGACCCGTGCTGACACGCCATTATATACCCCAGCAAAGTAATACTGGGCACATCATTTCCGGTGGTTTTTATTGCTAATAATTAATTAAAGCCGTTATTATTTACGCATTTTAAAAATTGAATGATGCGTTCAATAATCAGTATTTATTACACCGGATTTTATCATCTGCCTGTATTGTCAGAAAAGTTAGTTGCAATGTTTTTGAGAATTAACCGTGTCGACTTCAAGGCAATAAAATTACATATATAAGGATGTGAAGCTACCGGATCATAACATTATATTTTCAACAATAATATATTTTTCCCTTTTTTTTACCCCAAAAGATTATTTTTACAAAGTAAGAATAATTCCGCCTGCAATCATGAGTAGAGCCGACGTGAAAAATCGTTCAGCACAAACGGCAGCCATTACACCCCAGTCAGGTAAGGACATGTTTGGGGAGCTGTGCATTTGGATGTTACTGGCATGCATGAGGTCCCTGGAGTGTGCTGATTTCCTTATGAATCTGTTAAGTATTGCTTTTATTGACTACACTGGTTCTTTATTTGTCGCAATTATGTACATTTTTAGGAGTTTGTAAAGCCCGCTCATGGCAACCTGACGATTCCCGTGACGTCATTAGGAAGCCTTCTTGCAGAATGACATGCCGTTACGCCATTTTGAATGTCGCTCGCTTACGCGGGAAGCACCTCTCTCAGTCACTGCACGCCGAAGCGCTGAGATGCATGCAGCGAGGCGTTGTTCAGCAAATAGAAGCGCAGCGCTACACAGCGGATCGGCTAAACAACGCCCCCCTGGAGTCGTGT
Source organism: Haliotis rubra (assembly GCF_003918875.1). NCBI lineage: Eukaryota > Metazoa > Mollusca > Gastropoda > Lepetellida > Haliotidae > Haliotis > Haliotis rubra. The sequence goes on from NW_025765312.1 coordinate 90,278, forward strand.
CAGTTTCAACCACGTCAAGTCCGTGAACTGCAGTTCCACCGACACAGTGTGGACGAGACGCCTATGGTGAAGCGGCCTTAGCCAGGTTATAAGTTGAGTTGAGTTGAGTTGAGCTTTACGTCACATCGGCATTTTTCCAGCCATATAGTGACGAGAACAAGTTTGCATTAGTAAACATTGTAAGTACACACTCGGAGTGAGTTTTTTCAAAGACATTTATTTATTACATTGTCATTCAAAAGCAGAAAAAGTCATAGCATCAAATTTAAAGGCGGGCGGTTTGTTACGTTTCATAGTTACAATTTATGGTTGTTACATTTCACAGTTACAATTTATGATACAGATGAACTTCCCTCAGGTAGTTCAGTATCAGATGGGCGCTCACGCGTGAGAACAGATCTTTTAGGTTTGTTGCATCATACTGTGAGTCCCTTGCAGGCGATAAGTCCACGCATTCAAGCAGAATGTGCTTGACGGTGATCACCTCATCGCAAGAGACACACATGGGGGGTCCATCCCCATCCGTTTTCAGCAGATAGTCATGTGTAAATCGACTGTGGCCAATACGACATCGTCGTAAAATTACTTCATCGCGTCTTGACTGACAACCCAAGTAGGTATAACCGATTGTTGGCTTCAATTCATGGAGTTTGTTTCTTCCTACTTGAGTGTCCCACCTTTTTTGCATCAGGTCCCGAGTATAGCTTTTGATAGTGGGTTTGAAGTCACTGTACGGGATTAGCTTGGACAGACTGTTCCAGAACCTGTGTGGCTGTGATGCCGAGGTGGCCCTGTTATGTTGATGAACAATTCGGCGATGTTATTGCGGGGGGTGTTTCAGTTATGACATCACAGCTTTGGTTGACACGGAAATTTCCATCTTTCTGTTGCTACATCGCAGGAACCGTCAGTTTCAGATCGCAACAACTTTGTTCAATAATTTTCAAATAAACACTGTAAGTATTTTATTGTAGAAAGAAAACATTTATCACGTAGCTTAAACTTCAGTGAGTAAGTGTCGGCAAATACCAGTTGATGCAATTTTAAGGAAATAACACTTTGTGCGATAATCCCTTTAAAAAGTGAGTGAGTGGGTTTATAATGACCGTCGCGTCGGTTTTATTTCAGCCCTATTGGGACAAAAGTTCTAGGACGTTATGCAGGTTTAGTATCACGTTATGGTTTTGATGGTTGAGTGAGTTAAACTCATTACATCACACTGGCAATATTTCAGCCATAAAGCTAGGAGAACAAGTTAGATTTTATTTAAAACCTGTCAACAAACGCCTTGAAAACAAAACGATAGATATCATGGTTTCGATCTTCATTCAAACCATGTCAATATTAAAATGAAAATGTTAGTTCAAATTAAAACTAATCTATTGGCCAGTAACAACCATAAACACCCACCTTAATGGGGACTGCCTGAAATATTGCCAAGGTGACGTTAAATTGTAATTCACTCACTCACGTAAACGGAGTGGTGGGGTAGCCTAGTGGTTAAAGCGTTTGCTCATCACGCCGAAGACCCGGGTTCGATTTCCCACACGGGTACAATGTGTGAAGCCCATTTCTGGTGTCCCCCGCCGTGATGTTTCTGGAATATAGCTAAAGCGGCACAAATCCATACTCACTCACTCACACACTTAAACTATCATGCAGTCTCCCAAGTTAGTTAGGTAAAGTTTAACGTCACCTTGGCAATATTTCTGCCATATAGTGACGAGAAAGGGTTTAATGAGTATACACTGTAATCCCTCAATGATAAATATACAGCAGATCATTGTAATATTTTCACAGTGCTCCGCCACAATATCTAAATACGTATAGAATAGACTCCTCAAACACGCCAATAGTTGTGCACGATGTTTAGTCGGAGGCGCGGACCTAAAACCTAAATTCAAGACTCCTTCATTCAGGTTGTTGGATATTGGCGTATTAAAAGTAGAGCAGCTCCGGCGGCATGATAAAGCGCGGGAAGCACGTGCATTTCACATAATGCGATTATTGGAGACCTGTATAAGGCGGCGTACACACGTGTATGATAGTTGCAACAACCATATTGAGAAAACAGGTTCAGCGAGTATGTCGAGCGACAGCGACGATGAAATATTTCTTACCCAGACCAAGATGCTGATATATCATTTGATGAAACAGATATATATATACTCCGAGTTTCAAGAACTGATAGATTCAGACTATGGAAAGCCCGACTTCGATATTGAGTATGACTCTGACAAATCTGAAACAAAAGTAGGCAATGACTCCTCTGATGAAGAGCTCGTGCGTGCTTCACAACAAATTGAAAACGAATTTTCTAACTGCACAAATGTTTCCCGTTTTGGAAAACCTTTGACCGACGAGGAATTTATGGATTTACAAAATATGTCCAAAAATAAAAATACTGAGAAAAAGTATCAGTGGGCAATTCGTATATTTGATTCATGGTACACGGAAAGAAAGGGCATATATTTACGTTTTGGTCAGACTCTTCTGAAGTTAGTGATGAGGATTTATGTAAACAATTGGTATTGTTTGTCACAGAAGTGAAGAACCAGAAAGGGGGCGAATACCTTGGAAATACCATTCATGAAATCCTCGTGTCAATTCAATATTTCCTCCGGGAAAACGGTATAGTCAGCCATTTGTGTCAAGATCGTTTAGTTGAGTCAAAATCGGGTTTCAATCGACTTGCAGAAATAACAATAAAGAATTGGTAGGTGTCATGAGTGGTGCTCGATAGGACAATCATCCATGATTATGTTTACATTAATTTTTAATCGATTGTATACGATGGTAGTGTAGGGATCGGCAAAGCAGTCGATCAGGGTGCACCGAAGTGTCCGGCCTTGTCATAATGTATTGTAACAGGCGTGGTTTGCTCTGTCTTGTGGAAACTACGTGTTCTATGTGTGGTTCTACTTTGCGTTGTGTTTTTCCCTTTCAACTGGCATGTTTACCACAAGAGGGTACGCTCCAGGTATAAACCTGTAAATCCGTGAGCAGAATTCTCCTCCACGCTGTTTCCTGGTTACGAGATGCAGCCTTGCGATTCAGGACATAAGACAAAATTTATATCAACATTTTATTTACACAAACTCCAAACGTAACAAAATATATATCTGGGAGTTTCAACAAAAATCTACATTAAATTAACAAACACGATCCCCACCTAATCCCGACCTAAGATAAATCTAGCATACTACAGCTGTCTTTAACAGCGGTAGTTAGTTTATAAAACCACCCGTCCTTCCCACTTCCTAACAATTACCCTGTATATCCGGCCTTGTCATAATGTATCATACTGTGAAGCAGTTCGAGTCCGGGGTCATCTCAATGTTTTGTATATACATTATAAAATATTTAATTCTCGCACAGACACCAGGGCCTGTGCACCCGACACCCCACACCCCTCTACACCCCACCCCATGAAATTGGCGTTCGCAATAGTAATATAGCTTTTGAGACGACCCCTCCTACCTGTCCCTGGTATGGTGATATGCCTTCAGTTATTGGAGATTCATAGCCCATTTTAATACTGTATTGTTTTTCCCCTATAGTTAAAACTGTTTAGATTTAATTACTAGCTTTACATACATATCTGATATATTCTAGTTGTTTTACTGTCCTTCGTCGGCAGGTTTTTTTTTTAATATACATATATTTCATTTCAATATCAAATGTTCTCGTCACGAAATGGCTGAAATATTGCCGATGTGACGTTAAATATTAGCTCACTTACTATAATTTTAACTCACTCACTCTTTCCGCTGTCACTGTGCGCCTAACAGATGCGTGCGGCTATTACATGTTCCGCCATGTAGATTATGACACGTTAGATCCCCGCCATCAAATGTGTCAACACTTCCAAGCTATGTTGTATCGCAGCCACACAGGTTTACATACAGTCTGTCCAAGTTTTATGACCTGGCTTAGACCGCTTCACCATATGATGTCCTTCAACTGTGTGTCGGTGGAACTGTAGTGCACGGACTTCACGTGGTTGAAACTGACACGACACACGGGGACTTGCGTCAGGACGGCAGAGGTTCAGCTCTTTATACTCGGGCAGACTGTATTTTAAGACAGTCAGTCTGAGAAATGACAAAATACTCACGGATGTCCCCCTCACTCTGCCATGTATTACTTGTTTTGGTCGCTATATGGCTGAAATACAGTCGGGTATCCCAGCAACGCGTCTTTCACCATACTGATAGAGATTTTGTAAATTCTAATGTACTTGGAACTTATAATTTAGGCAAGATGAAAAGAAATACTTCAAGTATGTTAAACGATAAGAGAATACTTAATTAAAGAATACAAGTGACACAATAATCAGTGACACTACCCCAATAATTCGACTCCCTCTATAAATGACGTGAATGCCTTGCAATGTCATGTACGGTGCTTTTCAGTGACTAAGTTTCAGTTTCACAGCAAAGGCTGACGTATTATTCCATAACCTTCACCAACTCCTGTTTTCATGGTGTTCTACCTTACATTTCAATTAACTCTGCATTATACAAATAGAGGATACTAAATGTCCTTCCGTGTGATACCATTTTTATTCAACGAGTTTATGATTTGGTATCAAACGAGCAAATGCAAGTTTTATACTAAATCTTTCACGAGTTGAATAAAGCTGGTATTTCACGGAAGCGTGTTGAGTATTCTGTTTATTATGTTTCTCCAACATAAATTGATAAAAACTGCCTACAGTGTCATGACTTTCAGCTTTTTGCGAGTCAATCAAGGTCTCATACCACTGTGACAGATGCATTAACATTGTGGCGTCATAAATGTAAACCATTACGACGTCTTTTGCCAATGGCAGTCAAATTTAGCCAAAATGACAAACATAGTACATTTAAAAAATCTGGTAAATTAAAAATTCCTTTGAAAGTTTTGGGACTTACGTACCCTCTCAGGAGGACTATATTTTGTTAAAATGATTAAGCTTCTTGATGATACATCGACTAACTAATAATTAAAATACATATATCTACGAAATTAAATCGATGTCTCTAAAAAAAACAAAACCAATAATTAAAGGAAAATTAAGAGTAGTAAAAAGATCCTTAACAGGTTTTACATTGAAATACTTATCCTTTTTGATTGAAAAATCACCCCAATAAAGTGAATCTAAATTTCATTGTGTCGAAGTTGCATATGAATGTTATACACTTTGCAGCCGTTAGAATTGATCTTCAGTAATCTATGCTTGTCGTAAGAGGCGACTAACGGTATCGGGTGGTCAGACTCGTTCTTCTCGGGACGAAAGTTACGGACAGCTGATTGTCAGAACCAAGAGATGAGATTCTCTCAGATCCCGTCCAAACCTAGAGGTGGGACTCTCTCCGATCCCCTCCAAACCTAGAGGTGGGTGAGTGAGTGAGTGAGTTAATACTTAACGTCACATCGGCAATATTTCAGCCATATCGTGACGAGAACATTTGATATTGAAATGAAACACATGTACATTATAAAAACCTGTCGACGAAGGACAGTAAAACAACTAGATGATCACAATTAGAATTAAAACTAGCGTGGAAAGTTTAAAACTAATAGCACTATTGGGACAATAAAATATAAAAACAGGCTATAGATTGCCAACAACTGAAGGTAGATCACCATACTAGGGTCCATGGGGACTTACAGTACCTTTGTTACCTGCATGGACCCTAGTTGGATTTACCCTAGAGGTTGGACTCTCTCTGATCCCATCGAAACCTAGAGGTGGGACTCGCTCCGACCCCGTCCAAACCTAGAGGTGGGACTCTCTCTGATCCCGTCCAAACCTAGAGGTGGGACTCGCTCCGACCCCGTCCAAACCTAGAGGTGGGACTCTCTCCGACCCCGTCCAAACCTAGAGGTGGGACTCTCTCTGATCCCCTCCAAACCTAGAGGTGGCACTCTCTTTGATCCCGTCCAAACCTAGAGGTGGGACTCTCTCTGATCCCGTCCAAACCTAGAGGTGGGACTCGCTCCGACCCCGTCCAAACCTAGAGGTGGGACTCTCTCCGACCCCGTCCAAACCTAGAGGTGGGACTCTCTCTGATCCCCTCCAAACCTAGAGGTGGCACTCTCTTTGATCCCGTCCAAACCTAGAGGTGGGACTCTCTCTGATCCCGTCCAAACCTAGAGGTGGGACTCGCTCCCATCCCATCCAAACCTAGAGGTTGGACTCTCTCCGATCCCGTCCAAACCTAGAGGCAGGACTCTCTCCGATCCCGACCAAACCTAGAGGCAGGACTTTCTCCGATCCCGTCCAAATCCCTGAGTTCATCAGCTGGTGTTCCTGTGCTGTCTCCACCAGCAACATGATATAAGCACAAACTTGCTGTATTCTTTGAAAAGAAAAACATTGCAATGCTTTATGAAAAAAACGATGGTTACCTGCTTTATGCATGCATTTCATCAGGCAGAATTTTTTTTACAAACTTCTATTGCCTAAGTGAAATACCATTCCTACAAATCCAATAGCATACCCTTCAGTGACTGGAAAACGAGTTGTTCCATTCATTTATCGGTCAAGAATCATTTCCCATTCAGGCTACAGTAATTTGTGTAGGCAAATTGGGACTGTGGGCAGAATAGTGTGTGTGACCTCTCGCAATCAATTCGTGGTCTGCTTGTCAAAACTTTCCAATCCACATCGATATCACAGCCTCACAGGCCACCGCACCTGTCTACAGTCTGTCCAAGTTTTCTAACACGGCTAATGCCGCTTCACCATCAGCTTGTCGTCCGTCGTAAGTCGGAGCGACGGTACTGCACGGACTTCACGTGGTTGAAACTGACACTGGAAGAGCAGAAGCTTTGCTCTTTACTGAGGTGAGGTGAAATTGGGTTTAACGTCGTGCCAGGGAATATTGCGCTCTTATGACGACGTGCATGCGTATGTATGTGTATGTGCGGCTGCTTGTACTAGCCCAGACTTAAGCTGGTTTGATAGTGCTAGCCCACTGAGATACCATGCCACAGTGAAGCATGAATACCCCACTCAGAAACATTATACTGACTCCGAGCCGACCAGTCCTTGTTGTACCCATTAATGCCGATGCTCTTTACTAGAAGGCCTAGAGGGGTCAAAATGGTTTTTGAATTTTCTTTTTATTTAAATTGATAATAACCACTTTTGTTCTGGTAATTATAACTCCGCGGCACATCAGGACTGTTATATCTCTGCTCCTGACGTATACCGATGCATGTCCCCACATTATCTCTAGCAGCAATACTCTGACCTTGAAATTTGGGTTTTTTGAAATTGACGCCTGTTGTTCAACGCCACACTCAGCAATATTGAAACTCTATAGCGGATAAATAGGTGTATTTAGATTTATCGTGATTATTTTTCTTATTGACAAATCACAATGACTTTGATAATTCTGTTGTCATTAAATTTTGGCATTATGATAGAAAACTATTCAAACTAGGGCCAAATTTATGACAAACCTGCAATTTGGTTCTGTTTTAAGCATCGAAGTTCATGTGAGAGGAATGCTCGGGTAAACTCAAAATGGGTCAGAATAACAGCCTTTTATCCTTACATCCTCTGTAGTTATTCTACCTGAAAACCTCCTGATAAACAAATCATCGAGAGACGTTTTTACAAAATCAAGCGGGTGACATAAATATAGCGAAACACGGTATATATTATCAACAAAACTATGTCTTGGAACTGATCCATTTATTGCAATCAACACCAGGTCACGACGATCGAGCACGTGCAGTCAGTGAGTTTGTCACTGGGGTAGCGCATCTCCTGAGTGACGCAGCACGTGCAACGTTTGGTGTGAGACGCTCGCCTCCACCAGTGTCGAAACGAGATCGCAGTAATGAAACTTATTTTGGAAAATAATATCAAGTAAAACGTAAACGCTTTCAAAAAATCAAAACGTTGATTTTTCAAAAGGAAGACTAAGTTTGATAATGCTGAATATCGCCGATGTTCAAAAGTGAGTGAGTGAGTGAATATTTAACGTCACGTCGGCAATATCTCGGCCATATCTTGACGAAAACAGTTTTGAAGAGTATCACAGATGTGAATGTAACACTAGCATGTGAAACTCAAACAGTATAAAACACGGGCTATAGATCGCCAACAACTGCAGGTAGATCACCATACTAGGAACCGTGGACCGATGTTCCAAAGAATATAAGAAATGTTTGAATAAACATATAAAGAAAGATAAAAATGAATTCTCCCACTTGATCAGCCCCATAAAGAAAGATAGAAAATACCAACAAAAAGTAACAAATGTAATGATTATGAGAATTTCCAGGCTGCAGTGGTAGAGTTGGTCAGAAGAAGATGATTTGTTCATGTTTGTAATGAGAAAGTGTTGTTATTATAATATACATTGTTTATAGATAATGTAGGTTATTCATAAATACCAATATTTTATACCTATCCTATCTCACGATTAGCAGTTCTCTCTCTGCTTCGACAGAAAGTGGAACGAATGTAAACTTCTCCCTGAAGGCCTCTCTTGTCCATACACCAGTGTTCTCCAAGCTGCTCTCCTTTCAGGACAGGTGCCTTGTCCCTCACGAAGTGTGCAGCATGCTCCCCTACCAACCCACGTGACCACGAGTGGTCAGTCTACTTCTTGACGCACGGCACAGTGGACGTGTTCTATCTTTTAGTTTGTGTTATGTTTCGTATGATGGGGAAACCTGATTCTCCCACTGAACAGCGTAAATGTTGCCTTCAATGTAAAAATATATTTTCTACTTGGGACTCGCACATTTCGTGTGTTGATTGTGTGGGTCAATATTCCTGTGAGCAACGTTGTGTTAAATCCTCTGGCTTATCTTTTGAGGACTTCAAGGCATATACACGGGTCTGTACACGTAGGCTTGCAGGTTGGGCTAGAAATACTTCTACTGGCCACCACCCTTCCTGTACTAAGAAAGCTTGTTTGGCTCGCCCCACACTAACGGCTCGTCGTTCAAAATCCTCGCCCTCCGGAGCTGAGGATTGTATGGATGTTTTGTCTGATTCGTACTTTTCTGAAGATGTATGGAAGCTTTTTGGGACGCTTCCCTCAGCTTGATCGGTCTCAGAACCGTTCTGTATCTACGGCCTCCTCAGACCTTTGATTCACACTTTTGGTGTCTCGGACTTCTGGTTCGTCTCAGCCCATGACTACAGTCACTTCGATTCACAATTCTGATTTGACCGTTTCTCCCGCTTACTCTAGACGACCCCTCCCTTTCGATCTGACTCGTCGGAGCGGTCTAGTTTTCCTAGTTGTTCGAGGTCTCCTCGCGGTTCTCTTTCGTAGATCGATGCTGTTATCTATGTTCACCCCAGCGAACCGATTTTCATCATCGTTGTTTTTAATGATCAAGCCGTGGCTAGACTATATCAAATTGCCAATAGCTGAAGGGATGGTGTAAATCCAGTCAGGGTCCATGCAGGAAGCAAATGTACTGTAAGTCCCAATGGACCCTATAGTACTGTCGGAAATAGAAAAAATACTGTATTCTCTCTGCAATTGATGTTGTTGATATGTGAAAGTGTGAAAAATCTGTTAAACTAAGTTAGGCCTAACTACAGTATCAGTGGTAGAGAGATATGAAACGGAGAAAAAGGACTTTACTGAGGTAAAATTAGTGCAGAAATGAGCAATGCGGTTTTTTTTACAAAGTCCAAAAAGACTTATTTGGAACAGACCATGGCTTTATGCAAATTAGTGTGCGACTATATTGTATTACAAAGGACACTTTTTAAATGACCAATTTGAAATTAGACTTTTATGTTGAAACTATTAAGGATGTTCCTACCATGCAGTCTCACTGTCACTTTAAACAAACAGATAGAAGGGGTCGCCTCAAAAGCAAAACCTTGGGTCGGGCTTGGGGATAGAGATATCAGTTAAGATAAGATAATCCTTTAGGGCAATTATACTGGGGAGGTACATGGCACGTCATAACAATTTACAAATAATATCCAGTCCTGTCGATCTTCCGGTGGTCATGCCACCTATATACTATGATGCGTTTCTATAGTTTTCGAGTATCATATTCTTTTACATATATCAACATAAACTTTATGAAAGAAAGACGCATAAGATGTTAATCATTAGATGAGACATAATCAACACACATGAAAAAGCACAAAATATCTTTCAGATGACCACTTGTGCCTGTAGGCAGCACGTGCATTTCTTGCCAGGTGAGTCGACAGTCCGTCGTCATACCTGGCTGATTGCCATCTATAGTCTGATCTATTGTTTTCAGCAGCTATTCGTATTTTCTCTAATTTTTGCCCGATTTTACGAGTAAACATGCTTTTCTGGATATCGTATTACGCATCCCACTGAACGCCCAGTTGGGCCGATGTGGGTTATTTTGACATATGCTACTTGCAATTGTGTAAATTTTAGGGATACAGAGTCACAGCATAAAAACAGTGTTTTTTTCTATTTGCGACAGTACTTTAGTATGGTGATGTACATTCAGTTGTTCGCTGACAGGTTTTTATAATTTCTCACGATTAGCAGTTCTCTCTCTGCTTCCACAGAAAGTGGAACGAATGTAAACTTCTCCCTGAAGGCCTCTCTTGTCCATACACCCGTTTTTTCTATTTGCGACAGTACTTTAGTATGGTGATCTACATTCAGTTGTTCGCTGACAGGTTTTTATGATTTACCTATAATTATTATAAATATGTAACTTGATATAGTCACAATGCGGCTGAAATACTGCCGATTCGACTTCAAATTTTAATTCACTCACCAACGACCAAACCGAAGCACCATGCCATATGGAATCGCATGAACCAATTGTTTCGCCTAGTGGTGGTTGCATGTGTCGCCAAACTGGTTCAACTCGATCATTCAACTGCTTTCGTCTACATAGTAAATACACTCTCCGTTTTATTTTATGATTTTGTTCTCATTTCTTCTAACTCTTCACTCAGTGTTTATTGAAATTGGACTGTTTGAGACTGTTAGTTTGTTGTATTAGCGATGTTGAAGTGTTGGACAATCTCGCTCACTGACCCCTCCTCCACGGAGTCCGTGCAGGTAGCAAAGGCACTGTAAGTCCCCATGGTCCCTAGTATGGTGATCTGCCTTCTGTTGTTGGTAATTGGTAGCCTGTGTTTATACTGTATTACCATGTATTGTAGATTTAATTACTAGTTATAAATTCATATATGTGATAGTATAGATGTTTTGCTGTCCTTCGTTGGCAGTTTTTTTTATGATTTACCATAAATTATTATGTATAACGATTTGTTGTTCTCGTCACGATATGGCTGAAATACTGCCGATGTGACGATAAATATTAACTCACTCACTCGCTCTTGGATAGGCCTGGTTGAAAGAGAAAATATTTTAAATAGTATAAAATGTGTATTAAATGAATTAATGTTCTTTATACTGAAGGATTAGACACTAAAGTAAATGTTGGTATAGTTCTTTAAATACATGAGATATCTATTTCAAGAGTGATTTTGACAGTAATATAATCAACCATAAAGTGTTGGGTTAAATGTCACTAACCTCAACAACAGTGTGTTTGCTACCTGCTTGGACCCTAGTTGGATTTAAATCGTTTCCTTCACATAATGGTATTTTTTGTAACATTTAGCCATACGTTAAAAGAACATATATACTGCGATTACAATCACGGACAATGAACAATAACAGGGGACAATAATTTGACGTTACTTCACCAACTTTGCACGTATAGCCACTAACAATCCAATTCATTTTCACAAATCAAAATTCATCTGCTACTAATTGCAAGTTTAACTGCAGCCCCTTCGACCATCACCTACTCTTCTGCTGTCTCCCGTCCTACTGTCACTACTGCAACCATCTCATGTCAGACCGACCTGACATGGATCATGTCTTCTCAACCATCTCATGTCAGACCGACCTGACATGGATCATGTCTTCTCAACCAACTGAACTCAACACAACTGAGCACATCTCAGCAACTCCACCTCCAACGCCAAAAGTCAAAACCTCTGAATCACAAACACCAGAGCAAATGCCAAAACCAGAGACAGAAACTGCGCGCAGAAAAAGGGAAAAAAAGAGGCAAGAGAGACTAAAGCAACTCGAACAACCACAAAACACAAAACCAAAGGCCACCTCTCCCTCAGAGGTCCCCATCGAGGTCCATAACTCCTTTGGCCCTCTGGATATGGAGGTAACTCCATCCCCACCAGACACCAATAGGAGTTCATCAAACGCTTTCTCACGTTCACGTGACATGTCACCAGTGGAAGCACCATGAATCCACAAAACATTATCCAATGGAATTGCAGAGGACTTAAGAATAATTATAATGAATTACAGTTATTGATTCAAGACTTCAAACCATCTGCGTTTTGTCTCCAAGAAACCTACCTAAAAAGGACCGATAAATTTTACATCCGTCGGTACAGTTCCTACCACTCCTTTTCTCCCCCCAGTATAAAAGCTACAGGAGGCACTTCTATCCTGGTGAGGCAGGGCATCCTCCATAGCCCTGTTCCACCTAACACCAACCTACAAACTGTTGCTGTCCGCATAACTCTGAACATAGGGTTTACACTATGTTCCCTCTATCCCCCTCCCACCTCAACTGTCCGCCTATCAGATCTTCAGAACTTATACGATCAACTCCCAAACCCTGCATAATCATGGGCGACTTCAACGGCCATAACCCCCTATGGGGGAGTAATGATACAAATAGTAAGGGAAAGATCCTTGAAGAGTTTCTCTCCAATAATGATGTATGCATCTTCAACGATGGATCAAACACCTACCTCCATCCTGCCACTGGATCATACTCTGCTCTCGATCTATCACTTACAGATTCTAATCTTTTAAATGAGTTTGAATGGTCGGTCCATGACGACCTTTGTGGAAGCGACCACTTCCCAACAATTCTTACTCCTATCAACCCCACGGATGAACCACCATCAACAAGATGGAATTTTACTAAGGCCAATTGGCCTTTATTCCAAACCCTATGTTCAGAAAAACTTAAGCCGGACAACTTCAGGAATGTTCCTGACCCAATGGAACTATTTTCAGACGTCCTAAATGCCATCGGAGACAAAACTATTCCTAAGTCCTCTGCAAACCCGCACATACGCAAACCATGGTTTGATACAAACTGCAAACAAGCTAGGAAAAATAGGAAGAAGGCGGAAAAATATTTCCGACAACATCCTACAGTGCATAACCTGAATGCTGTTGAAATGACAAATGCCAGGGCAAAACGTACCTTCAATCAAACTAAACGCCGCTCATGGAGGAAATATGTGTCCAAAATCAACTCCCGCACACTCATGTCCAAGGTGTGGAACATGATTCAAAAGATCAAGGGCAAAGGGTCAAAATCAGGAGTTCACCACCTGAAAGATGGTGACTCCCTTCTAACAAATAAATCTGAAATTGCAAACAAACTTGGCGAAACTTTGGCAAACCACTCCTCCTCATCAAATTATAACCCTCAGTTCCAGAAATATCAAACCCAACAAGAAAAGAAACCAGTCAATTTTAACTCTGATAATGGGGAGGATTACAACGAAACGTTTTCCCTCCATGAATTACGTACTGCCCTATGACAGGCTCACGACACTGCGGCAGGAGCTGATGAAATCCATTATCAGCTTCTGAAACACCTCCCTGACATAGGCTTGGAAACACTCCTAAATATATTTGATGACATCTGGACATCCCGACACTTCCCCCTTCGTGGCACAATGCCATCATCATCCCTATACCAAAACCCGGTCGCGACCATACTGATCCCTCAAACTACCGTCCTATATCACTAACTAGCTGCGTTTGCAAAACCATGGAGCGCATGGTCAACAATCGATTAATCTGGTACTTGGAGACCAATAACCTCCTCAGTGACCTCCAATGTGGTTTCCGAAAAAACCGAAGTACCATTGACCATCTAGTGCGTCTGGAATCATTCATTAAAAACTCCATTGTCAACAAACAACATGCAGTATCTATCTTTTTCGACTTAGAAAAAGCATATGATACAACATGGAAACATGGTATCCTAAAAGATTTACACGAGTTTGGATTGAGGGGTAGACTACCTCAATTCATATCTCGGTTTCTAAATAACAGACAATTCCAAGTTCGGGTGGGTTCCACTACTTCCACCAAGATCAGGGCGTCCCCCAAGGCAGCATCCTGTCTGTCACACTTTTTAGCATCAAAATTAACAGCCTCACTAACGTTCTGAACAGTTGCGTTGATGACTTCAATATTTCATGTCGTGGTAAGAACATGCACGCAATAGAAAGGCAGCTACACCTCTGCCTTAACAAAATCCAAAAATGGGCCAATGAAAATGGTTTTAGGTTTTCAAAATCCAAAACAAATTGTATTCACTTTTGTCGTAAATACAAACCACACAAGGATCCAGACCTAACTTTAGATGGTACTCACATCAAAGTAGTAGAAGAGGCCAAATTCCTTGGACTCATATTCGACCGCCACCTGACATTCTTACCACACATAAAATATTTGAAAACAAAGTGCTTTAAGGCTTTAGACTTGCTAAAAGTAGTTTCAAATACAGAGTGGGGAGGGGATCAGATCACCCTCCTTCACTTGTACAGATCATTAGTCAGCAGTAAACTAGATTATGGCTCCATTGTCTACGGTGGAGCCTGCAAAAGCAATTTAGAAAAATAAGACTCTATCCACCACCAAGGACTGAGGCTCTGCCTGGGAGCTTTTAGGACCTCTCCGGTAGACAGTCTATATGCAGAGGCCAATGAACCTTCCCTTGAACAACGCCGCATTAAACTCTCACTGCAGTATATCACTAAATTACGTTCAAATGAGTCCAATCCAGCATACAATTGTGTTTTCAACCCGCTCTATGAAAACTTATTTCACAAACTGCCAAGCCTGGTTCCACCACTTGGAATCAGGATCAAACCACACATAACTGCAGGTAAAATTGATCTCGACATCATTGCACCATACCGACTTCTATCCTCACCACCATGGCAAATGGTGAAACCACAGGTCGATCTCACCCTCACCAAACTCAAAAAGTCTGAAACAAATCCCTTGGTGTTCCAACAGGAATACAACCAATTACGTTCTAAGTATAACATTTTCACAGACGGATCCAAGGACGATGGCCAAGTTGCTAGCGCTACAGTCATTGGAGCCAAGACTGTCTCCTCTAGGATCCCCGACAACAGTACATTTTCACTGCTGAAGCCAAAGCTATCCTCTCTGCTTTGACCTACATTCAACAGCAAAATCAGTCCAAAAACTTCATCGTATTTACAGATTCATTATCCTGCCTTCAAGCACTTCTAAATGGGACTTCAAGTCACCGAATCATCCTGGACATATTGGAACTGTACAACGACCTTTCTACTGGCCAATATGACATCGTCCTCTGCTGGTTGCCGGGTCACGTCGGCATAGCAGGTAACACTAAGGCCGATGCTGCAGCAAAAGCAGCTCTTGAAAAGCCCCTATCTCCACTGCTAATCCCATACAGTGACTTCAAACCCACTATCAAAAGCTATACTCGGGACCTGATGCAAAAAAGGTGGGACACTCTAGTAGGAAGAAACAAACTCCATGAATTGAAGCCAACAATCGGTTATACCTACTTGGGTTGTCAGTCAAGACGCGATGAGGTAATTTTACGACGATGTCGTATTGGCCACAGTCGATTTACACATGACTATCTGCTGAGAACGGATGGGGATGGACCCCCCATGTGTGTCTCATGCGATGAGGGGGCGGTGGGGTAGCCTAATGGTTAAAGCGTTGGCTCGTCACGCCGAAGACCCGGGTTCGAATCCCCACATGGGTACAATGTGTGAAGCCCATTTCTGGTGTTCCCCGCCGTGATGTTGCTGGAATATTGCTAAAAGCGGCGTAAAACCAAACTCAGTCAGTCAGTCAGGCTCATGCGATGAGGTGTTCACCGTCAAGCATATTCTGCTTGAATGCGTGGACTTATCGCCTGCAAGGGACTCACATTATGATGCAACAAACCTAAAAGATCTGTTCTCACGCGTGAGCGCCCATCTGATACTGAACTACCTGAGGGAAGTTGAACTGTATCATAAATTGTAACTGTGAAATGTAACAACCATAAATTGTAACTATGAAATGTAACAAACCGCCCGCCTTTAAATTTGATGCTATGACTTTTTCTACTTTTGAATGACAATGTAATCAATAAATGTCTTTGAAATAAAACTCATTCCGAGTATGTACTTGCAATATTTACTAATGCAAACTTGTTCTCGTCACTATATGGCTGGAAAAATGCCGATGTGACGTAAAGCTCAACTCAACTCAAATCTAGCATTAAGCATCTTAAAGATGGAGACGAATTATTAACTAGTAAATCTGATATTGCAAATAAACTTGGAGAAACTTTGGCCAAACACTCTTCCTCATCGAATTATTTACCTCAATTCCAAAATTATAAAAAACAACAGGAAAAGAAACCTCTTAATTTCAATTCAGATAATGGGGAAGATTACAATGAACTATTTTCTATTCACGAGCTTCGTACTGCTCTTGACCAGGCTCATGATACTGCTGCAGGGGCTGATAACATACATTATCAGCTTCTAAAACACCTACCAGAATCATGTTTAGAGACCCTCTTAACCATTTTTGATATTATTTGGGCATCTGGAAAATGTCCTGCTTCTTGGCGGGATCCTATTATTGTTCCCGTCCCTAAACCTGGACGTGACCATACTGATCCTTCGAATTATCGATCGATTTCACTAACAAGCTGTGTTTGCAAGACCATGGAACGCATGATAAATAATCGACTTGTTTGGTACTTGGAAACCAATAACTTTATAACAGATATCCAGTGTGGTTTCCGTAAAAATAGAACTACTTTTGATCATTTAGTGCGTTTAGAATCCTTTGTTAAAAATGCCATTATTCAAAAACAACATATTACGAAATTATATTCTAACGAGACTAATCCTGCATTTCACTGTGTCTTTAATCCCCTTTATGAGGATTTGTATAACAAAAAACCTTCTCTTGTTCCGCCTCTTGGGCTCAGAATTAAGCCATTTATTGCTGCTTCCGGCATTGAGCTGGAAAATATCGCTGCTTCCCGTCTTCTTTCTTCTCCTCCTTGGCAATTGGTTAGGCCACAAGTCGACCTAACATTAACAGCATTTTAAAAAGCAGAAACTAATGACTTACAATATAAACAAGAATATCATCAATTAAAAAGTAAATATAATACATATCAATCCTTATTTACAGATGGATCCAAGGATGGTGGTGCGGTGGCATGTGCCACTGTCATTGGGTCCAGAACCATATCTTCTCGTTTACCAGATAACAGCTCTATTTTTACAGCAGAAGCAAACGCCATATTAACAGCCTTAAAATATATTAAAAAAACACCCTAAATATCAACAATATATCATCTTTTCTGACTCACTTTCTTGCCTTCAGGCGATTAAAAATATTTCTTGTAAACATCCACTAATATAGAAATGATTGAATTATATAATGATCTTGCAACTGGCCAATGCGACATCGTCCTCTGTTGGTTACCCAGTCACGTTGGTATTTCTGGGAATACAATGGCCGATCTTGCTGCAAAGGCAGCACTCAGCAAATCTGTGACACCACTTCTTATTCCTTACTCTGATTACAAAGCAAGCATTCGAACCTACATCCGTGATCTGATGCAAAAGAAATGGGACACCCAAGTAGGTATTAATAAATTACATGCAATAAAACCCTACATTGGTTACACCTACTTGGGTTGTCAGTCAAGATTTGAAGAGGTCATTATGCGACGATGTCGCATTGGCCATACCAGATATACTCATGAATATTTATTGAAAGGCGAAGATCCTCCGTTTTGTATCCCTTGTGATGAAAGGATCACAGTCAAGCATGTCTTGCTTGACTGTGTGGAATATTCCATCACAAGGGATATCTACTTCAAATCAAAAACTCTGAAGGATCTTTTTAATAATGTCAGCTCTCATTTAATTCTTGCATTTTAAAAAAAATTAGACTTGTTGAGTGATTTGTAAATAGATATATATTTTATTATTGGTAGTTTAGATTAGCAACTGAGATTGATAGTGGCTGTATCCTCAAAGGAGGTTGAAGTATTGTAAAATTATTGTCCTCCTGAGAGGGTACGTAAGTCCCAAAACATTTAGTCAATCTAAGTGTACCTGCTTTTTAATCGTAGAATAACTGTGTTTTTAATTTATGGCTAGATTTCTCTTCTGTCGCCAATGGCTGAAGGGATGGTGTAAATCCAACTAGGGTCCATGCAGGTAGCAAAAGTAATGTAAGTCCACATGGTTCCTAGTATGGTGATCTCCCTTCAGTTGTTGGCGATCTATAGCCCATTTTTACATTGTATTGTCTTCTTTAATTGGAATATTTTTGTTTTGTTCGCTAGTTTTATATTGATAGCTGTGATTGTCTAGTATTTTTACTGTCCTTCGTCGGCAGGTTTTTATAATAACTACAGTGGACTCTGTCAATACCGGCCTCTGTAAACACCGGCACACTGTCTACATCGGCACAAAGTTTCAGTCCCGGCAGAAATGCACGTTATTATCATTTAGAAACTTCTGTAAACATCGGCATCTGTCTATTCGGGATATCGGCATTGTTTTTCAGTCCCAACGAACAAGTTGTTATGAAAACGGATCTGTAAAAACCGGCACATGAAAGACGGCGTAACCCTTTGATGCAATTAGGTCCAAATGATGTAACAACACAATTCGCTGTGACTCCCGAGATTATTCAGAAACGGGAAGTGTTAATCAGTATCTTGTTAATCGGTGAGTGGTACGTAACACTTACCCTGAGTAATTAATACATGTAGTGGGCAGTTTGACTGTATAAACAAGCAAGTGTTTACATTTTGTTGATTCGCGGGTATTGACTCCCGAGATTATTCAGAAACGGGAAGTGTCAATCAGTTTCTTGTTAATTAGTGAGTGGCACGTGTCACTTACATAGAGGCAAATCGTTTGATGGCGGGTATCGTTCGAATGCTCTCAACATCAACAATATCACTGTACCCTTGCCGAGAGTATTTTCACACTAGTAAGAAGCGATTTTATTGGATAAAGATTGGTTTCTAACGACGCTTTTTCACTACACTCTGCTTATAAGGGTCGTGATTGGTCACAAATCAGACACGTGACCTAAGCAGCCAATCATATTATGGAAAAGGATACCAGTTTTGGGTAAAATAATGCTATTCTGAACATATTAAGAAAGACATCGCTACCTATACGTAAATTATGGAACGTATTGGACATATCGTGCTAGGTTATGGCCTATGACAAAAATGCTTCATGCATATATTTTCACATTAAGCATCGTGTCCGGGCGTCAAGACGGAGGCGGTGAAAGCCGAGATGTAACTTGTCAGTGACTTGACTTACATTGCATGATCGCACAAACGTATGGAAATAGTAATTTTATATGTACGTTTGACAACGTTTATGAATGTTATTGTTGATTTCAATTTATTTAATGATTTCCTCGATGTTTGAAACATCGTTACTTTGCTCTTTTCTCTATTGTAGACCCGCTGCCGAAGCATAAACAAGAATCGTTGTTTTCAATAACATTGCGAAAAATAGTTTATAATTTTAATTCTGCTGATAATATACATGTATGATCAGTTGAAATTTAATAAGAGATTTCAGACATTTTTATTTGATTAAACAACATGAATTTGCATTCAGACACTGCCTTGTTTCTTATTCAAACATCTTGTTAATGCTAAAGTGACAGTATGACAGCGAACTTCCGTGTGCGCAGGCGTCATCTGTCAAAACCGGCATTTTTTGGGGGTCCCGACTGATGCCGGTATTGACAGAGTACACTGTATATATATTCTATTACAATGTCAAATGTTCTCGTCACGATATGGCTGAAATATTGCCGATGTGACGTTAAACAAAAACTCACTCACTCACTATGACTGAGATATTGCCGATGTGACGTTAACTATTCACCCACTCACTCAATTTTGAGCAAGCTAGGGGTTAACCGTGTGAGATGAGCAATTGCATCTGTCATGCTGATGAGTCTCACAGTCTGTCTTCAGTTTCAACGTCAGTTCAACGTGCAGCAGGTGCACTACCGTCGCTCCGACTTACGGCGCACGACAAGCTTGTGGTGAAGCGGCCTTAGCCAGGTTATAAAACTTGGACAGACTGTAGACAGGTGCGTTGGCCTGTGAGGCTGTGATACCGATGTGGACTTCGGGAGTCAGAAAGTCAGAAGCGAGATAAAGACAGTTATATCCCGGCCGGCACACCACGGCTCCCTAGACATTAGGTCAGCCGATCACAAACTGCAAGTGACTTTCAAATCATATCGACTATCTGCTCTGTGTACATCCATTCTCCTCATTTCTTCATTATAATTTAGATTTCATTTTTCCTCTCTAGTGTACATATTCTATATCATTAACACCACACTGTACCCCCATACTTCACCCACTCCCCCCACCATATCCTCCAACTATATATATTCTATTTCAATCTCAAATGTTCTCGTCACGATATGGCTGAAATATTGCCGATGTGACGTTAAATGATAACTCACTCACTCACTCACCATATCCTCCCCATACTATCAACATCTCTTTTTTCCAACCCCAACAAGGTATTCCCACCACTTGCTTCACCCGACAATACCGACCCTTGGCCAAGACATCGACACAATCGTACACCCTCAACCAATCTCAAAACTTACCTCGCCACTGCCCCAGAAAACTACCTCAAAACCCATCAAGTCAAACAAACCTCCACTTATCTCTCCAAACCTATGTTTGTCCTAAGAGGCGACTAACGGTAGGTATTTCGGGTTGAAATCTGATTTTTTTTTTTAAAAATACCCCAAATATATATTTGTGTAGATCGTGGTTTAATTAGAATGAAAACCTTTTGTGTGTCGAGGGTTATACAGTCAATTCTGTTTTATATGCTTCGAAAGTGTTTACCGTTATCTGTGTTGATGGTTTCAAAGGACCTCCCACAACCCGACACGTTCCACCCTCAATGCTAGGCTGACCTCACTCTGCATATTGAAATGAGCGTGGTTAGCATATCAGAGTTACCCACCCTTGTCTCACAGGGAGCAGTCATTATATAAACGATACATATAACGAGCTTATAACGAGCGTTTTGCTGAAGAATTCGTTAATGAAATAGTTACACATTAGCATTATAATGATACATTATTTTTTTAACGTTTTATAGTGATTTTCGTGGCTGATGTAAGTAAAATTAAAAAAATCAAGATACTTGAAGCAATCTTAAAATACTTGGTAATTTTGGAAATAGAATAAACATATCCTTGAAACACACGATGTTTACGGAATATTTCATGATATCTTACTGTGATACTGCTATAGATGAATAATCTGTAGGTCCCCGGCTGCGTTATGGTCTAAAAGTTCAAAGGTATAGATTGTAGTGTCGCTGTGATATTTTACCTTGAACCAGGATGGACAGCCAGTAACTTGCCCTTGTACCCACGTAAAACTTTTGTTCCCCATTTTCCAAATTAAATAAATGATTGACTTTTTGCCCAACCAGAAATTGACCCTCATTTGGCACCGGTGTTTCAAGTGCAAGATTAAGTTGTATGAGTTTTCTCAAATTACCAGATAATTGGTAGATAGTGAGAGGTTAGGAGGATTTAGAAAATGTGAACAGTTCAGGGGTGCATCTTGTTTTAACACTAACTTGCGGAATTTTATCTGTTTTTTTATGATGTTCATCTTCTGTGTTTTGGATGTTTTTGAATAAAAATGATTAAGCCGATTGTCTACCTCGGCCACGCTTTGCCAAACACCTTCAAAAGATATTTCCTGGATAAGTTGTGCATGTTTTTCGTGTTTGGCTTGCTTAATGTCATTTTTGCGTGTAATAAAAGTTGCATATGTAGCTTGGTACAATTTTGATGCGTGACCGAGGACGGTGGTCCATTCCTGGTCGGACATAGCACTGATCAAGCTGCTTACTTTATTAAAATTGGGCAAATTCGGGGAGCTTGTTATGCTTGATTACAGATTTACATTCGGGATGTGTGAGGTTTGTTTTTGCAGAGTGCTCGCCGCAAGGGAGTTGGTCTGTCAAAAGTCGTTGCAGTAGGGTCGTCAAATCTGGAATTAAAAATTCCAGAATGTGTTCAGTGTCGGCGTCACCGTCCCCACTTTTTGTCAGTTCAGTCAGTACCACGTCGTCTGTCTTGTTTGGGAACAGTAGTATCGTCAGGACCACCGTCGTCATTGTCAGCCGTTTGTCTTGTGTTACCTGAATCAGAGTCTCTGTCTTGTTTGGGAACAGTAGTATCGTCAGGACCACTGTCGTCATTGTCAGCCGTTTGTCTTGTGTTACCTGAATCAGAGTCTCTGTCTTGTTTGGGAACAGCAGTATCGTCAGGACCACCGTCGTCATTGTCAGCCGTTTGTCTTGTGTTACCTGAATCAGAGTCTCTGTCTTGTTTGGGAACAGTAGTATCGTCAGGACCACCGTCGTCATTGTCAGCCGTTTGTCTTTTGTTACCTGAATCAGAGTCTCTGTCTTGTTTGGGAACAGTAGTATCGTCAGGACCACCGTCGTCATTGTCAGCCGTTTGTCTTGTGTTACCTGAATCAGAGTCTCTGTCATTGTTTGCCATGAATAAATTGTATTGCCCTAAAATAAACTGCGTGTAGTTGAGAGTTTGCATGTTGTGTATGAGTGTTGTGTAGATGCTACTCATGTCCAGCATGCTATGATCACGCCACAATATTCCACAGAGGGGTAGTGATAAATTTGGAAATCAGGCCTAAAGCTCGACACCCTGCTAAATGTAAACCTTTGTGTAGTGATTGTTTGATGGAAGCCAAAAGGAGATTAGAGCCTGCATTTACAGTATCAAAGAAAGATACAAAATGCTTATGTAAATAATATACCGGGGCATTGTGGAAAAGGACATTGAAACGGTTGCCACGGAAATTTGTTAATTTATTGTTTACCCCCCTTGATTCTAAGAATAGTGTCATACGTTCGTAGCAACCGCTTTTTTCGTCCCCTCCACGTGAAAACGCCTCGCAGCACATCCTGAACAAACCTACAACCTCACTTTTCGACAGTGATGTTTTAGCAATCTTAGCCTCGTACTGGCTGAGAGTGGACGCACTTTGGTCGGCAAGGTTGACCAAAAGGTGAAGACCACAATACAAATTGTGCATGTTGCCCAGAGACTCTTGCTCACGTTTCGACAGGACATGCCACCCCGGTATGATTTCCGAAAGAAGCGCCGTTTGGGTAATCCTCCAAATGAGAGTTAAAGGATTTTTATGTTGCTGCACGATCTGACATGGTATGTTTGATACTGGTTACCATCTTTTACCAGTGTTTGTCACGTCAGTTACACTGTCCAAATCCGACAATATTTCTTTGAGAGTCGAAAGAACGGAATTGGCTGACTTGACAGCTATTTCTGTCATACGTATCAAAATGGTATTGTCGTCAGCCTCAGTCAGGATATAATTTTGTACCCTCTGCCCAAATTTGGAAGTCTCATCATTGTAAAGTGCGTATCCGAAAGTTGTTGTGCAACAAACATGCTATTTAATGGCGCTCTCTTTTCCGCCATTTCAGCTACCGTAGCTACTGATGGGAGGGCTTTGGGTTGAAGCCCAACTAAATTAAGAACCGCTTTTATAACAGGCCCTACGTGTGAAATAACCTACATTTTCAGCCAAAAGATGCAAAACACATTTAACCGTCTCGTCACTATAAGCCTTCCCTTTAATTAAGTCGATGTTTGTTGGGGGTTACATTTGGTACCGGAAGGTTCCAATGGGGGTCTCGATTCAACTTCTGTAATCAGCTTATAGATGTCCATTTGTAACTGGTCACACTTCTTGCAGTCAATCTGTGTCTGTGTCTGAACATGAGCATTAATAAAACGTTTTGAGGTTACGTGGGAACAGCGTTTATCTTTTTGTTTCTGTAGTTGATGCAGCATATGTTTCTGTTCTGTCACTTTCTTAGCGTATTTCTTGTTTTGTGATTGTAACTTTATATACTCCTTGGATGAGGGTGCTTCTTGAGTCACAGAAGATTCGTGAGAATTGGAATCGGTGCTGGGGTCGTGAGTGGACAGGGATGTAGCGGGAGAAGATACAAGACCGGGTAGGAGAGGATCGGAAATTGTTATTGGTATCGGGGTGGGATTTAACAGAATGATAAGGTAGGAGATATTGGGGAACTGAGGCATATGAAATCCGGGCCGAGGTCCTGATGGGGCTGACGGGGTATTTGCGTTTGGGCTGGGTTGGACTAGGGCAGTCTTGGGTGATCTTGTCCTCTCTGTGTTTGTCATAATAAATGGCTGTTCCAGAAACTGTGTCAATTTATTTTTTTGTGCGGGTGTCTTGCTCTTCAGAAAAGTCCTTCTCTTGGTGTCTAGTTGCCTAATTTTTGTATTTAATTTCCTGCTTGTCCACACAGGTTATTTGAAGTTGAACAGTTTAGTTAGCCAGCTGTTTAAGGTGTTCCAGGTAGGTTTCAACTTAAATAGTTGGAGGACTAACCCCACAGTAATTAACTCCACATCGATAGGTGGAATAAGATTGGGGTCATGTGTCTCAGCAAATGTTTGCAGACCAGTTTCTTTGAAAGTCTTTCTCCATAGGGCGGTGGGGTAGCCTAGTGGTTAAAGCGTTGGCTCGTCACGCCGAAGGCCCAGGTTCGATTCCCCACATGGGTACAACGTGTGAAGCCCATTTCTGGTGTCCCCCGCCGTGATATTGCTGGAATAATTCTAAAAGTGGCGTGAAACTAAACTCAGTCAATCTTTCTCCATAATTGCTATAAGACAAACGATAGTAAACCTTTATGAATATATGTATTGTTATGTTCATGGTGGACATGTCATAGCGTAATTATTTATTTATATATTTAACTTACAAAATAATGATGAATAGCGACGCTATATAGAAAAAAAACCTGCTAAAATCATTCACCACTTGTAACATATTACTAAGGTAGAAAGATATATCATTGCATATTCTGTACCAATTCACGTTGGAAATTGTGAATGAATCACTGGAGTACAGTGATGACACCAGGTGTTCGCCAACAGAATGAACGTGTCCTGCCCTACCGGTAGCACCCGTCGTTCACATATCATAGAGTAACATCGGTCGGTCAACTATTGTTTATACTTAAAAGTACAACCACATAACATAACGTTCAATCTTTGTACAATTTATAAAAAATTGCGTAAGTGTTTCTGCAGCGATGTGAAAGAATTATTTGTCTACGTCAGTTTTTCATTACAACCTGTTAGTCAGACTTTCGGACATTTACAAACAACAGACAACGTTCCAATAACAATGAAGAAAACATTTAGCCATCTGCCTTTAACGTGTACTAAAAGTAACCATGCACATAAGCATAGATATACTGATCGTCCATATTACAATATCCATACGTACACCTATATATATATATATATTTTTCATCAATATCGTGCACGAGATAATTACAGCAAATGCGATTTTATAACGCTTCATATGCATTAGGCTACGATTACTTCCCTTTGAAAAATCAGCAACAATGATTTCTCCCTATCCCACAATGCTTTGCTTTCATCTCTAATATATACAGTGTTATTATCGCCTCGCTATGCAGATTCCAGTCATTGGTATATACAAATTTGATCTAAGAAACAATCATAAACTTTGAAAGATGTAAAATTTACCCGTACCCTCGATTCGATGACTGATGTCTTGATTGGCACTCGCTTCGCAATACGACGACAAATGCAAGGAGGGTGGTGTCACAAGATCTATTTATTAATTACGGCAGCACGAGGTGTACAAGATACATGCAAAATCTGAATATAATACAAGCGGTCGATCGAAAGCAATTTCCTCGTGGCGAGAATATCCATATCATTAAATGACGTCACGAGAAATCTGTCATTCAAGTCAGAGACAGCTGCGCGGTGAGTACCCGAAATACCTACTGAGAGGGTAAGTACCTATTGAGAGGACAATAAAGTATGTCTAAATGGCGGTGGGAGGGCGTGCCTACATTGCAACAATTGCACTGATCAATCAGTTTATGGGTATTTATCACTCTCTCTCTCTCTCTCAAACTGCTTGACTTGTCAGTTCACTTCACTATTACGGCTTAAGAGAACACCTGTTATGTGTTTATTTCTTGTTCTGTTCTGCTTGTCAAACTACCCAATCCAGATCGGTCTCACCGGTACCCCGCACCTGTCTTCAGTCTGTCCAAGTTTTAGAACAGGGATAAGGACGCTTCACTATCAGCTTGTCGTCCGCCGTAAGTCGGAGCGACGGTAGTGCACGGACTTCACGTGGTTGAAACTGACACGACAACCGGACGGCAGAAGCTTTGCTCTTCCCGACTCGCTAAGCTTGTACATCACACAACCTGCCAGAGTACTCATCCATGTCCCGTCCATCAAAAGGGTCAAGTATTTCACTCTAAACACGATGAAGGATGTCTTTAATAATGTACATGTTCATTTCATCATTTAATTTAAAAGAAATTAAATTAATTGGCAAATTTTGATATGTATTGTTATAAGCATATGGATTTTAATTTGTGAAAATGAATTTGATTGTTAGCAGGTTGGGGATACTGCCTATCTAGTGTATATGAACTCTTCCTGGGTATTACACCCCAACTAGGTGAATAAACACCCCCTACCTAACCTATAAAAAGGGCAGTTACACCGCCCGCGGCGCTTACACGGAACGTTGCAGGATGGTGAGCATATTTTTGCTTAGTACGGTACTCCTTCTAACCTTACCGCATGCACCAACAGCCCCACATTGCCTCCATCAACGCTACTCCATCGCTAAACACGAGCACTATCACATCAATCTGATACACAAATGGCTCTTGTTTAATCAGTATTGACAATAGAGCAAACATTTTCACATAACACATCGATCTTATTCCCTGCAACACACCACGAACCTCTCCATGCGTCGTCCTCTTTGCTATCCAGTAATGGCGGCCGCTGACTGATCGTCAGCACCCAAAGTGCACAAAATCTACGTGGGGCAGAAGGGACATATTTCATCTTGGCCAAGGGGCATAACTCATGGCAGTAAATTGATGATTTTATTATTAAGAACACTTCACAATGAAACAATGACACCCAAATAGGTTCGTATGCTGAAAAAACACGTTTCATACCATTTCTGACACATTTCGTTGCTTTCATTACAGTACATACATTTCATATACCACAAAACAAAAGTTTACACACCTAACAAATACTTTATTCCATAGAAAACGTAATTTGTACTAATGTTTCGAAAATGATCTACGAATTCTATGATAATTCATATTACATATTTAGTGATATAGTACCTCTATAAATTGAATGATGATATCTGTTGTGTCACATATTATTCAGGAAAGTAAACTCAAATTGTTGGGTTAAACTAGAAGAGCAAAATATTCTAAGGGGGAGGATACAGCACCCTCCCCAAAAAGGATCTCCATCACACTGGGCCCAGAGGGCTTGAATACACGACAGATGCCTCGGACCGCTCGAAAAGCTTCCATAAAAGAAAAGCCACATTAATAAAAAAAAGTTTGTTTCATGATAACTTAATCACTTTTATTGATTATTATTTTGTAACCTACCTTCTTCAGATGCGTTCTTGTCTTCAATTGCCTCCACTAGTTGACTAATGAAAGCGAGGATCCCGGTCTTATTTCCCCGTGTGACATCCTTCCACTTCTTACACCACTCATTGTCTTGTAAGGAAATTATTGTTTGTAAGTGTTATTCATTGATAGAAATTATTTCATGTAACTACAATGTTAACATCCATCACCATCGATGCATCCACCACAATCACAATAGGGGCAATTACATAGGGCATTACATGACATTAATATTCCGCGTGTAATGCACTACAAACATTCATCTATCAACCATTATGATGTAACTTATGTGATTCTGTTGTAGTTTCAACACTACCAAACTGAAGAGTTCATCTTTGGTTTTACACTCCAATTTGTCTTTCGCCGCCCTGTCCTCTGGTGTGATGTATATGCGCATCAAGGGCGTTCCTCTACAACTGAAATCTCCTGTCAAAGCCATACTTCTGTAAACACCATTCAACATATACCCCTTCTTAGCAGTTGTTTATTGATACCAGACTATCATCCTTTTGCTATAAAGCTAAACATTTCAATATGAAGAAAATTACCACGTTACATTCATGCTTTCTGTATTGTGTCCCTTTATGACTTTCACATGCAAAATGCAGCATGAACGATATCATTTTCATTAATGATTTGTGTTGACTTATAACGTAAGATACATTAACCGTATATTACACATGGACCATATCAGCCATATTGACAATTATTAAGAATTGAATGTCACTTTGTGTGTTTGCACTGAAAAATGAACGATGTCAAAGCGTGAACGAGGGAGTTTACGAGGGAGTTTACGAGCAAGTTCACACGAGAGTTTGAACAACGCTTTAACATCGTTCATTTTTCAGTGCGAACACACAAAGTGACATTCAATTCTTATAATTTCGCACTTTGATGTTTACACATACCTTTTTTACCCACTTCTACATTATCATTGTCTACAGCGATATATTTTTATACCTGTAACATGTTGTTATGTCATTCTGTTCAAGACCGTATTGTAGCGATGTTTGTATACTTGGCGATTTGTTTACACATGTATCCCAACCCTTGAAGAAATAGTTCTCAAAGTATTCCTTAAAATATTACAACAAATTCGTCAATAGGTTTGAAACTTCTCTAAAAAGCATAACATCAATACAATTATCAAACAAAAACAAATATCAACAACAATATCATTTTAACAAACTGTCATTGTACCTATAAAACTATGACGGATTCGTTTGACCGCGTAATAATACACTGACCGACTTCGAAGTTGTGCGGCTTGGCGAATAGGAAGTAGATCACGTTGGTGTATTCTATTTATTTGTGATTGTTTATTGTGAAAGTTCATGAACAGTTTTTAAACAGATCCCGCAAACCGCTAGAGATAAAACTCTTGTGATAAGGAACAATGCGCGGCAATTGGAAATCCGTTTGGTCGTGAAGAAGTGACATTTGATTTGATTTGAAACAGGATCGCTCGCTAAATTGTCAGCACCAAATGCAGTAAGATCATTTGGGTTCCTTGAAACCATAGCTGAAATTTTAAATTTAGGTCGCACTGGCTGGGACTTGTTGTCGGACGC
The DNA here is from genome assembly GCF_003918875.1 of Haliotis rubra. Lineage (NCBI taxonomy): Eukaryota > Metazoa > Mollusca > Gastropoda > Lepetellida > Haliotidae > Haliotis > Haliotis rubra. Next base: position 119,564 of record NW_025765312.1, read on the forward strand.
ACTGTCGGTCAGATTTTTGCAAAATTGTGTTCAGTTGATGCTTTTTGTTACATACAAAAACAAGTAAGTGATATGTATAAATTAAAAGGAGTGTGAATGCAAATGATTTATTTTGTTTACGTCAAGCTGGACAGCGAGTATCCTGGGGAAAACCCGGAAAGTAGTTATGGCAAAACTTCACATGACCAAGATCGGCACGAAAACGTTCACAAAGGTATGAACGATGTTTTCACGCGTATGAACGACTTGAAGGGTTGAAGGGAAATGAACCTTGACATTTAGATCACATGACCGCTCTCTCAACCAACCAGCGTTCAGGAATCTGTGTACACTTCAAAGTACGAAATTATTTGATATTAAAGGCCACATTATCCTTTATACTATCACCTGTATGAACGCCATCTCTGTGTGGGTCAGACAAATAGTTCATGGTGCGCAACCAACAATGCCATCCCATGATTTCGGGGGCCATAGTCCTTGTTGTTAGGGTGGAAAAGGTTAAGGTGGGAATCTACGTCCTGGGTTCCTATCACCATGTATACAGTTCCACGCATCTGCATGGAAAATAAATAACTTTAAATAACAGTTTCTATTCCATTCCGACAGCACTTATATATTTATCCTTGCAACATACAATTCCAGGATATTTACCATATTTGGTCGTCATAAATAAAATGTCCAATACTTTTACAGCTTCAACAATTTGTCACAGTGACTAGGGCCGAAGTCTTTTTTGAATTCTGTGAAGAAGGGAAGGCGCTCACAACTACTTGGCTACCCCAATGTGTCAAGAAAAGTATGGGGTATGTATGTGTAATAAATAAATGTAAGGTTGTTTAATTATAACAATTGAGCAATACAGATATATCATACTTATATAATTTGCTATAATTACAGGAACCAGAAGGAGTGCAGCCATTACACACCAAAAGTGTTACCATCTCTCCCTCTACCCACATAATAAACCAGCCTAACCCAACGCCTCCTGAAACAACGTCTACAACTGATGAACTTCCACAAATCAAGGTACCTATTTTTGAGAATCCTGAAACATCATCGTCGAAGGAAGGCAATAAAAACAGCACAAGGCGCTGTAGAAAGTCGGTTCTCAAAAAGAAAGATGAGAAAAGTGACACTTATAAGTGCCCGTTGTGTCATGTACAGTATGGCACTTCCGACCCACGCCTCAAGGAGTGGATAGGGTGCGATCATGAGAGTGACACAATGTGCACTTATTGGTGTCATATTTCATGTATGGGGATCCACATATTATCATCCAGGAATTTAAAACCATTGAAAATGTACTGCCCACCGCACAATCCATTACACATGAATAAATGAAACTAAATCGTGTTACATTTATTTATTCTTATATCAATTTATGGAAGGTGTATAAAATAACCCCTTACTATGTTAGTTTGGTCACGACTTGTGTTGATTTGTAATGCGAAATTAGGATATTTAAAGCCTAAGGATTGAATCAGATATTACACAGATAAGACTCGTTCCGCCAAAATACACCAAGCAGTGACAACTTCAAACCCATTTTTTTTCAGTTTTTCGTTAGTCATTCAACAATGGTATTAGAAAGTGAATGAGTTTTGTATTATAACAGATCTTTGCTCATCGTACGGGCGGTTAAACTGCAGTTCTCATACCTCATGGCGAGACATCAGATAGAAATAAAACCATGGATGAATATATGATCATTGTATGAATAACGCATCAGTATTGAGGACCTGGTTGGAAAATTATACCTGCTCGAGTCTCTCGAGATTGCGACAACTACGCCAACTACGCCTCCATGTCTGCGCACTTGGTACCCCCGGAGGTATCCACATCTTTATACGTCGGTTCCAACACTCCAAGACAAAGTCTCCCCCCTCCCCTTTTTTGCTCTTGTGTCTGGACTGTGAAACTACTTGACATTCTTGAATGTGTTTCAATACCTCTGGAGGTGCTAAACATCGCAGAGTCTCGTCTGGGAACATTATCTGTTGATACGTTGTGTTGTTCATGGCGTAAAACAGATTACTCATTACATGTTTGGATGCCAATATGAGAGCAAGGTTCTTGCGGCGCGCTGCTGACCGGAATATGAACAATGGGATCACAAATTTCAACAAGACATTCCATAGGAACTTGTGATTTGGATTGTTAGTGTCTTTCATGTTCTCCAGGAAGGTAGATACATTCAGAAGTGAGGTATTGTGTACATCTGGACGAATGAAGGGAGTAATGAATTCGTCTAAGCTTCCATAAAGAAAGGTCATGATGAACTGCCACGATGTATGATGGTGTGTGCATGCTTCAGCAAACTTTAAAGCATTTGGTGATCGGAAACCATTCAAAATGGCTATATGTTTGAAAAATGGCTTCCACAGCAGTTTGAATAATGCCTTTACCATATTCATTTCTAAATGGCCTAGCCCAGGAACCACGCACAAGTTTGGGAATTTAAAACACTTTTCAAATGCAATTGACTGGTTGCAATGCATGTGTTGAACATGATTAGGAAGTTGGTGTCCCCACTCGAACTCCATTTGACAGACTGGGCAAATCATCCATTTGCTGATAATGTTAGCCACAATGTTGTATGGTGACCCATCACAACCAACGGTAACCCACTCCCTGTCCTTTCCCAATCCTGTCTGATTTTGAATGCATGTTAACACCTCTTCCACACTTTGGTAACCATTGGGGTTTACCATCACGGGATCACCAAGACTTATCAAAAAAAATTAAAGAATCCAAAATGGAATCTAGTTGGAAACTCAGTTACTCAGTTTCAGTGAATGGAAACCAACTCGATTCCCCATTTACCCAGAATACGGATGGTTTCCAGATTTCAGGAAACCAAGTAATTTTTGTAGTGCCAGCTTTTCTTTCACAACATATATGAAAAATATCGGATTTTAATAAGGGGTTTATTTTCTATGTTGCGTTCAAGTAATTGGACAAAGTGACTCTTTTACGCTATTTTCCATAACCAAAGTGCCTTTCATCTTACGTATAGATATACTTTGATCCATTGAAGACATACCTGAAGTTTTGATCAATAAATAGTATGGAATTTCCGGAGTTTTCTTGTGGTTGCAATGACTGCAATGGTAACCTTTACAGACATATGTAACACATCCACCTGTCTCGCCTTGATAATCTCTGTCATCATTCATTAACTGAGATATGGAAAGAAACATTTCAATTTCAACTTTTCAATGTTTTCAGACATGTTTTATATCAAGTAATGTTTGAAAATTGGAATTGCACGACAACACAAGTCACGATACTTACCACGTGCCGCCATGTTTAGCCGTCTGCAGCCGCACAACCGAAACCGGCTCATTCGGCTGACACCCGTGCAGTCCGTGCTCATCAGCCGGTGTGCAAATCAAGTGCAGCCCAAGTTTTATAACCCGGCTAAGACCAGCGTGTTGTCCGCCGTAAGTCGGAGCGACGGTAGTGCAAGGAATTCACGTGGTTGAAACTGACACAACACACTGGGACACGTCACAGGACATCAGAAGCTTTGCGATTAACACGCACGAAATCTGCACGTTATACAACCAGCCAGAGAAATGAAACAAAGATTACTGACGCTTGTACAATACAACCAGAAATTATTGAGAATTTAAAGATTGTAATTTAAAAAGAAATATCACTCATTACTCACGTATTAAATGTGAATATTAGCAGAACATAACTCCAGATTCAAAGACAGGTGAACAGTTAGTATTTCGTCAAGTCACTATGGGCAGCAATGCAGGCTTCAATGAGGCGGGGCATACTACTGATCAAAGAAGTCATAAAGTCCTGGGCCATGCTGTTCAATATCGGACCACTTCTTCTTTCATTTCAGCAATATTTGTCAGATTTGTTCTTATTCACACTTTCCTCCGTAAGTCCCCAAACATTTTTTATTGGATTTAGGTGAGGGCCAAAGCTTGGCCAATCCAATAATGCCATATTTTAGGTCCGAAACCAGGCCTGTGAATGCTTTGAACGATGTTTTGGGTTGTTGTCCTGCTGGAAAATCCAAAAACGTCCATAGAACACTTGAGCAGATTGAAGTAAATGTCCCTCGAGAATATCCGTGTGCCGCTCACTGTTCATATTCCCTTCAAATACACAGAGGGGCGTTGCCCCTAACACAGATATGCCACCCCACACGTTAAATTTCGGACTGTACTTTGGGCGCTGTTACAAAGGTTTTTTCAGTTTGTTTGGTCCAGAATGTCAGTGTATTAGGAAACAGCCACACAGAACTTTCATCTGAGAAAATCACATTGTCCCAGTTAAAATTCCTATGCTGTAAGCACCTGTTCAACCATCGCTCCTTTTTGTTCAGGTTTCATGATCGGTGATGGAATTCCTCGACTTTTCAGCCAACCCATTGCAAGCAGCTAAGTGCTAATTGTCTCCTTACAGACAGCCACAGTTCCTCTATCAATCATATCCAGCCTTACGTTTTCTAAACTCATTCGTTTGTTTTTAGAAACAAAAATACCAAGCTGCCTCCTGTCACCGACAGTCAATTTTCTGGGCCTACCTGCGCCTCCCTGGTGCTCAATGCCATATCAATTTGTAATATTTTTCAAAACACGATAAACAGTGGACAAAGGGATGCCTGTTCTACTTGAAATCACTTTGGCTGATCTGATGTCCTTGTTATAATATTCTAAAATCAACTTCCTCTTGTCTAAATCATCCATACTGAGGATCACTGAAAATGCTAGCAAGTAAACAAAGGGGGATAACTATTCACAAACTAATCGAAAAGGAGTAACGGAGTTGTCTCTCTTGAATGAAACCAAGCACTTGATAGCTGGTCAAGGTTGTTTATTCTAGAAATCCAATTAAACATATTCCTAAAATTCTAAATAATTTCTGGTCATACTATACTTCAATACAACAGTCACAATCCAAAAGTAACCAATTAGAAATCTTAGCTGGTAAGAGTTCCTTCCGCTCCCCCATCTCAAATTATAACCAGCGGCTGACGGGATGATGTAAATCCAGCTAGGGTCCATGCAGGTAGCAAATGTACTGTAAGTCCCCATAGTCCCTAGCATGGTGATCTACCTTCAGTTGTTGGTGATCTCTAGCCCGTCTTTAATATTAAAGTGTCTGTACTATTTGTCTCATTTTAAATGTTACTTCCTAGTTTTAATTCTCTAACTGTGATACTCTAAATATTTTACTGTCCTTCGTCGACAGGTTTCTATAATTTAATTGCGTTTATTGTTAATTCATAACCTTTTAAGTCGACCTATGGCTGAAATATTGCCGATGTGACTATAACTTTTAACTCACTCCCTCTGAAATTATAGTTTTTAATGAGTATATATTGAAATTAATGACAAATCGACACACAACAATTACTGGAGAACTCACAAAAATTACCAAAGGCAAAAAAATAATTAATATATAACGGGGTTCACGTGTTTACGTTTCGTACAGATCTAGATATTCTACTTCCGGGTGTTGGTCGTTACTTTAGGAACTGTACCCTTCGTTGGTTGTGGGTGCATCTTGCGTGGTTCTGGGTATCATACTGTGATTCTGTTCCGTCGGTGGAGGAATTGTTTTCGCCGCCATTTGTTGTTGCAGTCATGTTGTTCGGTATGAGCAATTCTGATTGGTGATGGGCAGATTGGCTGGCCAATCCTGTGTTGGTTATGTAAGACGTAGGACAGCTACTGGGTATTTAAGCGCGTAACACGAATTGTATTACAATGGACACTTTTTAAATGCTCAATTTGAAATTAGATGTAGGTCCATTATAAACGGTAGTTGACGTAAAAAATAATAACTTTTATGCTGAAACTATTAAGGATGTAGTTACCATGCAGTCTCACTGTCACTATAAAAACAAACAGATAGGAGGGGTCGCCTCAAAAGCAAAACCTGGGGTCGGGCTTGGGGATACAGATATCAGCTAAAATATTTTCACTATAAATCTATATTTTAACTATATATACTATTTTAATATTTTAAAAGTTACTTGCTAGTTTTAATTCTCTAACTGTGATACTCTAGATATTTTACTGTCCTTCGTCGGCAGGTTTTCTATAATTTAATTGCGTTTATTGTTAATTTATAACCTTTTAAGTCACACAAAGATAAGATAATCCTTTAGGGTAATTATACTGGGGAGGTACGCGGCACGTCATAACAATTTACAAATAATATCCATTCCTGTCGATCTTCGGGTGGTCACGCCACCTATATACTACGATGCGTTTCTATAGTTTTCGAGTATCATATTATTTTACATATCTCAACATAAACTTTATGAAAGAAAGACACGTAAGATGTTAATCAATGGATGAGACATAGTCAACAAACATGAAAAAGCACAAACTATCTTTGAGATGACCCCTTGTGCCTTTAGGCAGCACGTGCATTTCATGCCAGGTGAGTCGACGGTCCGTCGTCATGCCTGGCTGAGCGACGTAATTGCCATCTATAGTCTGATCTATTGCTTTCAGCAGCTATTCGTAAGTTTTGCCAGATTTTACGAGTCAACATGCTTTTCTGGATATCGTATTACGCTGAACGCCCAGTTAGGCCGAAGTGGGTTATTTCGACATATGCTTTTTGCAATTGTGTAAATTTTAGGGATACAGAGTCACAGCCTAAAAACATTTTTTTTCTATTTCCGACAGTACTATAGGATAAATGCCAGGTAGTAGGAAGACCAGTTTTAGGAACAGTAGACTGTAGGTAGGAATCTATTAGACCAGTGTTAGGAACAGTAGACTGGAGGTAGGAATCTATTAGACCAGTGTTATGAGCAGTAGACTGTAGGTAGGAATCTATTCGACCAGTGTTAGGAACAGTAGACTGGAGGTAGGAATCTATTAGACCAGTGTTAGGAACAGCAGACTGGGGGTAGGAATCTATTAGACCAGTGTTAGGAACAGTAGACTGTAGGTAGGAATCTATTAGACCAGTGTTAGGAACAGTAGACTGTAGGTAGGAATCTATTAGACCAGTGTTAGGAACAGTAGACCGGAGGTGGGAATCTATTAGACCAGTGTTAGTGTAGCCGTGTGCTGAAACAAAGTGTGGCATTTTGTATATAGTTGGGCATATGTCAGTTCACATTTTATTTTATTAGAAAAGATAAAAAAAGCATAAAATAAATAAACCAAAAACAAACTACCTTGTTATTAAATATTGAAATTACTTGTAGAAATTACATGTAGTGCCATGTGGGTGCTGTAATAGCAGTCATGTCATATTATTGTCTGGTCTTTATTGTTTACTAACACTGGTCACCATCTTGGTTCCTTGGTTCTTCTAATTTTCAACCTCTTCTTTTTCTGAATTGGGAATCATCCCAATTCACTTCAATTCTTCTTTTTTATAAATAGTAGACTCACCTTATTGCCACTTACCTGCCACTGATTGGTTTCTTGTGCCAAACAATTCTCTTCTTGGCTGTGATTGGCCCTATTGGTTTGCCATAGTTTTCTTGTTGCTCACCTGTAGATTGTTCCTCAGTGTGTACCTGTCCCTCATTGAGAGACCTCATTCTTATATGCAGGTGAGTCAACTTTTCACAGTTTCAGTTAGAGATAAGTTAGGCATAGGTTTATTAAATTTATTAAACAGGTTAAAACATTTATTACAATTATCAACTATTAACTGTTAACTATTAACTAGAACATACTTTAATTTAAATTAACAATTATATATTTAGTCAGTTTATAAACTTACCAATGGCCATGTGCTTGTTAGCGTCGGCCATGACAGTTTTCCATTTTAGTTATGTAAAGTCATAATTGGCACATGTGTTGGTACAGTACTGTGCACTGATGTAGTAATATAATATTCATGCAATGTTGCTATGATTGGCCTAATTGTATTGTATGTGTTGTTAAATGTGAGTGTGTACCTGTCCCTCATTGAGAGACCTTCTCATTCTTATATGCAGGCAGGTACACAGTCATTTCACCCATCACCAATAAAAGATTGTGATAGTTGGCCCTGGTCACTCTTGTCTATCCCGCATCGTCCAGAGACCCGAACAATATACCCATGGACCACGGTCTCATTAGGAACAGTAGACTGTAGGTAGGAATCTATTAGACCAGTGTTAGGAACAGTAGGCTGTAGGTAGGAATCTATTAGACAAGTGTTAGGAACAGTAGACTGTAGGTAGGAATCTATTAGACCAGTGTTAGGAACAGTAGGCTGTAGGTAGGAATCTATTAGACAAGTGTTAGGAACAGTAGACTGTAGGTAGGAATCTATTAGACCAGTGTTAGGAACAGTAGACTGTAGGTAGGAATCTATTAGACCAGTTTTAGGAACAGTAGACTGTAGGTAGGAATCTATTAGACCAGTGTTAGGAACAGTAGACTGTAGGTAGGAATCTATTAGACCAGTGTTAGAAACAGTAGACTGTAGGTAGGATGTAGTGTTATTTCAAGAGGGTGGCTTATGCGAAGTGAAGAGGGTTGGGTTAGGAGAAAGTGGGTTAGTGTATTAGTAAAATATTTTAAGTGATTATGTTTGTTTGTTTTTCTCAGGAATTTGTTAGATTTGGTTTATTGTTTATGTTGTTAATGTTGTGCTATAATTTGTTAATAAATTATGTCTTTATTTGAGAAATTTGTTGGTTTTTAATTGCTCCTCTGCATCCATGAACTGGGAACAGGACGGCTTTTGTTCTGAGTACACAGAACACAACGCAAAGCATCATGGTCGTATGTCGTAAAGACGTTCCTGTTGCACAACAAATTGTCGTCTGCCAAGCTGCCTCTATTATAGACTGGCTGGCTGTACCTCGCATACAGCTTCACCTCACAGCCGGCTGGAAGTCCCAAGGTGTCAAATACGCACGTGCAAATCATGCTTGTCTATTTCAGGGATGTCAAATGTCAGAGTGACAACAAGTAGTTACAATCTTGGCTCCGGTCGCTGTCAGTTTGTGCCTGTTAAATATAGTTGATATGGAAATATTGTAATTATTATACACGTTTATCCGGGTCTGTGCTTACAGCTGGAATACATGATTTTAATACACATCGATTTCACACAAATCGTCAGTACACGGTAATAAGTTATGTATTATCTCAAGCTGCGGTTACTTGAACTTATTTTCTACTGGAAAAAAGGATAAGATGAGCACCGACCTGACAACCGATCTGTATTAGCAAGCCTGAGCTCCGCCCACTGGCGCTTGCCATTGTTAGCGAACAGGTCCCATGTTGTCCGCGATCAAGTGTAGTGCGATTGGTGCACCTACGGACGGAATCATTTTCATCGTCATGCAATGCACGTGCACTAGCCTACATCTGCTCTACCTTTCACAAACCACATGGGTTTGCTCATTGCCGTCACCGCCTACGTAAAGGGGCGGTGGGGTAGCCTAGTGGTTAAAGCGTTGGCTCGTCATGCTGACGACCCGGGTTCGATTCCCCACATGGGCACAATGTGTTAAGCCCATTTCTGGTGTCCCCCGCCGTGATATTGCTGGAATATTGCTAAAAGCGGCGTAAAACTAAACTCAGTCAGTCAGTACTTCTCGTAAACGGCTTCTCTGCGCCGGTCCAACTTGTCCTTGTTTGCCAGTAATGACAACTTCTTTACTGGTATCAACATGGATTATTAATAGACATTATAATATTGTATAATCTGAATTTTGGCTGTATACCAGTTCTAACTGTCACCTAAAATGTTTGTGTCATATTGCCAAACTAACATCATGTAAATTATAATAAACAGAAACAAACTAACCCTTTTATAAAACTGTAGGAAACCTGGTTAAATTGTAGTGTAAGCAGGGGGGCAGGGGCTCCATAACGGGACATTCAAACAATAGTCTACCACATTGTCTTGTAGCACATTATTTTACTTGCTCCACTACGGGACAACTTTTTTACCGGGGTTACTGTTCATCACAGCGTGACCGCCACCGTGGTGTAGTGGTTAGAGCGTCCGCCCGGAGAGCAGAAGGTCGCGGGTTCGATCCCCGACCGCGTCATACCAAAAGACGTTAAAAATATGGAACTTGTTGGTCCCTGCCTGGCGCTCGGCATTATTGGGTACAACAAGGACTGGTCGGCTCGGAGTCAGTGTAATGTGTCTGAGTGGGGTATTCATGCTTCACTGCGACATGGTATCTCAGTGGGCTAGCACTATAAAACCAGCTTAAGTTTGGGCGTGTACGAGCAGGCGCACATACACATACGCACGCATGCACGTCGTCATATGAGCGAAATATTCACAAGCATGACGTTAAACCTAATTTCACCTCGCCTCACCTCATCATAGCGATAGATACATTGGGTAGGCCCCGTGGTTGGCACTAAAATATGTTGGGTAGGCTCTGACTGGCAGAGACATCCGTCATCAGTAGATGAACTCTGACCGGTGTCAGAGGTCGTTCTAAAGCGCTATGTAAGTGACCTGGCTCTCTGGATTCAGTGTCCAGCTTTCGGTCATCCGAGCAACATCAGGTAAAGTCTCTGTCCCGAGGTCCTGTTTCAGGATCATTCCCTCCCCCGTTTACAGGGTGGAATGTTCGGTTATAAGTAGGGGGGTGCTAGGTTCCCTTTACTAGTGCTAGGTCGGGTTGGGGGGAAAGTAGAAGTAGGAAACGGACTAGGAATTAGGCTATAAACTTTGGGTAAATGTTCAGTTAAACAGGGTTGGTTTGGGTGTTTTTTCAGAAGTGTACAGGTGTCCACGTAGCTGGATCTTTAATCAGATATGTGAGTGAGAGAAATGTCATTTATACGCTGTTAAGTTGTTTGTATTTTTCTACCTATTTTTTTCAATAAACTATTGTTATTGTTATTTTTGTCTGTTATTTCCCAATGATTTTTATGTCTGTTATTTACGCTTTATGCCCGATTCATGAACTGGTCACTGAGTTTTGAGTAGAGAACAAGTCAACCTGAACGCACACCTATTAAATAAAAGTACACAATGCAAAGTCCAAGAATGGTTGATTCATCATCATGTTCCTACATACTACCTAGCTTAATTCAGCTGTCACTGGGCGATGGTAGTCTACTGAGAACCACGCCTATTACACACTAAGGTGATCGTAAGTCACAGAGGTAACCTTAGTGCAGTGTTAAAGAACGTGAGTTAAGGTTAACCTTAGTTAAGGTTGCTTCGTGAAAGGAGCCCCTGTTCATTGGCTAACAAAGACAAAAAAGCCAAGTTTAGGTACAGTCTGTCCAAGTGTTATAACCTGGCTAAGGCCGCTTCACCATAGGCTGTCCATCCACTGCGTGTCCGTGGAACTGTAGTGCACGGACTTCACGTGGTTGAAACTGACACGACACACGGGGACTCGCGTCGGGACGGCAGAAGTTCAGGACTAACTTTCACAAAGCGATCTTAGCGCTACAATGATTGTAACTCCCATTCTCCAACATAGGCTAAGATAGTCGTAGCGCCCAGATCTTTATACTCGGGTAGTCTGTATTTCAAGACAGCCAGTATGAGAAATGACAAAATACTCACGGATGTCCCCCTTACTCTGCCATGTATAACTAGTTTTAGTCGCTATATGGCTGAAATACAGTCGGGTATCCCAGCAACGCATCTTACACCATACTGACAGAGATTTTGTTAATTCTAATGTCCATTGAACTTATAATTTAGACGAGATGAAATGAAAATATTTCAAGTATGTTACACGATGAGAGAATACTTCATTAAAGAATACAAGTGACACTACACCAATAATTCGACTCCCTCTATAAAGGACGTGAATGCCTTGCAATGTCATGTACGGTGTTTTTCAGTGACTAACTTTCAGATTCACAGCAAAGACTGACGTGTTATTCCATAACCTTCACCAACTCCTGTTTTCATGGTGTTCTACCTTACTTTTCAATTGACTCTGCATCATACAAATAGAGGTCACTAAATGTCCTTCCGTGTGATACCATTTTTATTTAACGAGTTAATGATTTAGTATCAAACGAGTAAAAGCAAGTTTTATACTAAATCTTTCACGAGTCTAATGAAGGTGGTATTTCACGGAAGCAAGTTGAGTTCTCTTTATTATGTTTCTCCAACATAAATTGATAGAAACTGCCTACAGTGTCATGACATTCAGCTTTTTGCTAGTCAATCAAGGTCTAATACCATTGTGACAGATGCATTAACAATGTGACGTCTTAACTGTCAACCATTATGACGTCATATGCCGATGGCAGTCAAATTTAACCAAAATGACAAACATAGTACATTTTAAAAATGTGGTAAATTTCAAATTCCTTTGAAAGTTTTGGGACTTACGTACCCTCTCAGGAAGAGTATATTTTGTTACAATGTTTTAAGCTCCTCGATGATACATCGACTAACAACCTAAATTACTAATGAAAACTACCAACCATTAAAATACATCTATCTACGAAACGTAGTAATCAAAATGTGTCAATGAAATCGATGTCTCTAAAAAACAAAACCAATAATTAAATGAAAATTAACAGGTGAGGTGAGGTGAAATTGGGTTTAACGTCGTGCTTGAGAATATTTCGCTCATATGACGACGTGCATGCGTGTGTATGTGTATGTGCGGCTGCTTGTACTAGCCCAGACTTAAGCTGGTTTTATAGTGCTAGTGCACTGAGATACCATGCCGCTGTGAAGCACGAATACCCCACTGGGACACATTATACTGACTCCGAGCCGACCAGTCCTTGTTGTACCCATTAATGATATGACGCGGTCTGGGGTCGAACTCGCGAACTTCCGCTATCCGTGAAAATTAACGGTAGTAAAAAGATCCTTAGCAGTTTTTACATTGAAATACTTATCCTTTTTAATGGAGAAATCATCTCAATAAAGTGAATCTAATTTCATTGTGTCGAAGTTGCATATGCATGTTATACACCTTACAGCCATAACCCGTGAAGATCCGGGTTAGAATTGATCTTGAGTAATCTATGCTTGTCGTAAGAGGCGACTAACGGGATCGGGTGGTCAGGTTCGTTGACTTGGTTGACCTATGTGATCGGTTCCCAACTTTGCAGATCAATGCTCACGCTGCTGATCACAGGATTGTCTGGTCCAGACTCGTTTATTTACAGCCCGCCACCATAATATAGCTGGAATATTGCTGAGTGTGGCGTAAAACTAAACGTAGTTTAACAGAGTAAAACTCAATGTCGTTTTATTTTCGTGCTGATTGTTTCTAAATTTGAAATGATCTCAGTATGTTGTAACAATACGGAAAAGGCAACATAAGCAGAAACGACCAGCGTGCTTCCAAACATTTAATTGAATTAACAGTAAAGTTTAGTAGTCCAACTAGGGTTGCATCTTCACAGGACAATATTAGCGTCTGAGTAATGATACGTTTTGTCCTAATATCACATATAGCATCATCTGCGTACATGTGCATCTAGGATTAACTATGTGCATGATCATTTTTACACTGTAATTTTGGAGAAGACATTTACATAGCGAAATATGAAAAACAAGAAGACAAAGTCATCAATATCCCCCGCAATGGCAAAAGACTCTTCATGATAATGTCTACGAGGTATGATTATGTCAAATATTTAGGTGTGTATATAGAAAAGTTGAAGGAGAGTATTGAAAGGTTTTGAAAGTTTTGCTCCAGAAAGGAGCACAATCACCAATTTCAGTCTAAGTCAAACTTGTTGCCATGGAAACGCCAAAAATATTTTATTCAGAATTCCAAAACTACCAAAAGGCACCAGTACACCACCAGATCTATCTATGTGCCAAGTTTGGTGAAGAAATACTGAATGGTTTTAGAGTTCCGCTCCGGAAAAGAGCACTACCACCAATTTCAGTCAAAGTCGAACTTGTTGCCATGGAAACGCAAAAAAATATTTAATTCAGAATTCCAAAACTACCAAAAGGCACCAGTACACCACAAGATCCATGTATGTCCCAAGTTTGGTGAAGAAATATTGAACGGTTTTAGAGTTCTGCTCCGGAAAAGACAAATGTGCACGGACGGACGGACGCACGCACGCACCCACGCACGCACGGACGGAGTCCATTTTAATACCCCCGCAAAATGCGTTGCGGGGGATAAAAAAAATATTTGTTGCACATACAAGACAATGGTGTCATGGTGACATTTCTGTTTTGGGCTTTTTAGAACGATTTCCAAACCCCTGAATTTAGCATATTTAAAAGAAAATACTAGTTGTTCCATTCACTTGTAATAGGCGTGGTTCTCAGTAGACAATCACGGCCAGTGACAGCTGAGTTAAGTTACATAGTGTGTAGGAACATGATGTTTAATCAACCTTGTTTGGACTTTGCGTTGTGTACTTTTATTTTTATAAGGGTGCGTTCGGGTTAATCTGTTCTCTACTCAAAACTCAGTGACCAGTTCGCAAATCGGGCATACGGCCTATTGGGAAGTAACAGACACAAGATAACACTGATAATAATTTATTACAAAAGACAACAAAAACTTAACAGTCTGTAAACTACACTTCTCTCTCACATAATTAAAAAAACAGCTTTGTGAGAAAACAAACACCAAACCTCAATAACCTCGTCAAAATAGAACCTCCCGAAACCAACCCCGCCTAACTGGACATTACCCAAAGTCTAAAGCTTAATACCTATTCCGTTTCCTACTTCTACTTTTCCCCCAACCCGACCTAACACGAACTTAGCATCCCCCTACATAAAGCCTAACATTCCACTCTGCAAACGGGGAGGGAATGATCCTGAAACAGGACCTCGGTACAGAGATATTACTTGATGTTGCTCGGATGACCGAAAGCTAGACACTGAATCCAGAGAGCCAGGTCACTTATATAGTGCTCTAGAACGACCTCTGACATGGGTCAAAGTTCACCTACTGATGACGGACGTCTCCGCCAATCAGAGCCTACCCAACATATTTAGCACCAACCACGTGGCCTACCCAATGTATCTAGCGCTACGATGAACGGCAACCCCGGTCAAGAAGTTGTCCCGTAGTAGAGCAAGTGAAACAATGTGCTACAAGACTATCTGGTAGACAGTTATTCTACATGTGGTATGTATAGTTTGAATATCCCGTTTTGAAGCCCCTGCCCCAATGCTTACGTTATAATTTAATCCAGTTTTCCTCCACACTTATCGGTCAAATCTCATTTCCCGTTCAGGATGCAGTAATTTTTGTAGACAAATTGGGACTGTGGGCAGAATTTTGTGTGACCTCTTGCAATCAATTCATCGTCTGCTTGTCAAAACTTTCCAATCCACATCGGTATCACAGCCTCACGGACCACCGCACCTGTCTACAGTCTGTCCAAATATTATAACCTGGCAAATGCAGCTTCTCCATCAGCTTGTCGTCCGCCGTAAGTCGGAGCGACGGTAGTGCACGGACTTCACGTGGTTGCAACTGACACTGGGAGAGCAGACGCTTTGCTCTTTACTACGAGGCCTAGAGGGGACAAAATGGTTTTTGAATTTTCTTTCTTTTTTAAATTGATAATAACCACTTACGTTCTGGTAATTATCAGACTCGACACATCAGGACTGTTATATCTCTGCTCCAGACGTATACCGATGCATGTCCCCACAGTATCTCTATCAGCAATACTCTGACCTTGAAATTTGGGTTTTTGAAATTGACGCCTGTTGTTCAACGCCACACTCAGCAATATTGAAACTCTATAGCGGATAAATATATGTATTTAGACTTATCACGATTTTTTTTTTGTTATTGACCAATCACAATGACTTGAAAATTCTGTTGTCTTTAAATGTTGGCATTATGATAGAAAACTAGGGCCAAATTTATGACAAACCTTTAATTTGGTTCAGTTTCAAGCATCGAAGTTTATGTGAGAGGAATGCTCCGGGACTCGAACTCGAAATGGGTCAGAATAACAGCCTTTTATCCTTACATCCTCTGTATCGCAGACACAAATCTTCAATAGAAATTGTTGTAAGTTCCTGGACTAAAATACAAATTGCGCGTTTAATGGCTTTCAGTATATGTATTATGAACTTAAAAATAGTTTTAGTCACGATATGGCGGAAATATTGCCGATGTGACTTAACTCACTCATCACTTTCTCATTTAGTTATACTAACTGAAAACCTCCTGACAAACAAATCATCGAGAGACGTTTTTACAAAACCAAGCGGTATGACATAATACAGCAAAAAATGGTAAATATTATCAACAATACTATGTCTTGGAACTGACCCATTTATTGCAATCAACACCAGGTCACGACGACCCAGCACGTGAAGTCAGTGAGTTTGCCACTGAGGTAGCGTCTCCTGAGTGACGCAGCACGTGCAACGTTTGGTGCGAGACAAGATCGCAGTGATAGGCCTTATTTTGGAAAATAATGTCGAGTAAAACGTAAACGCTTTCAAAAAGTCAGAACGTTGATCTTTCAAAAAGGAAGACTAATTTTGATAAGGCTGAAAATCGCCGATGTTCAAAAGTGAGTGAGTGAGTGAATTTTTAACGTCACATCGGCAATATCTGAGGCATATCGTGACGTAAACAGTTTTGAAGAGTAAAACCTGTCGACGGTGGACAGTAAGAATACTAGAGTATCACAGATGTGAATATAAACTCGCATGTTAAACTAAAACAGTATAAGACACGGGCTATAGATCGCAAACAACTGCAGGTAGATCACCATACTAGGAACCGTGGACCGATGTTCCAAAGAATATAAGAAATGTTTGAATAATAATATAAAAAAAGATAAAAATGAATTCTCCCACTTGATCAGCCCCCGAAAGCTAGAAAATACCAACAAAAAAGTAACAAATGTAATAATTATGAGAATTTCCAGGCTGCAGTGGTAGAGTTGGTCTTAGAAGAAGATGATTTGTTCATGTCTGTAATGAGAAAGTGTTGTAATTATAATATATATTGTTTATAGATAATGTAGGTTATTTATAAATACCAATATTTTAAACCTATCCTATCTCACGATTCTCTCTCTGCTTCGACACTGAGTGGAACGAATGTAAACTTCTCCCTGAAGGCCTCTCTTGTCCATACACCCGTGTTCTCCAAGCTGCTCTCCTTTCAGGACAGGCCCCTAGTCCCTCACGAAGTGTGCAGCATGCTACCGACCCACGTGACTACCTCTGAGTGGTCAGTCTACTTCTTGACGTACGGCAGAGTGGACGTGTTATATCTTTGAGTTTGTGTTGTGTTCCGTATCATGGGGAAACCTGATCCTCCCACTGAAAAGCGTAAATTTTGATTTAAATAAGTTGTGAAAGGTGTTGTCAGTTGTTGATTGTATGGTGGTATTTCATAGTACATATGTTTAGAAAAAAGTTATTGATGTGTGTGTAAATTAGAATACCTATATATGAGAAACATGTTAAGTAATTGAATGGTGTCTTTACAACAGTTTTATACTTGTCTGCTTAATACTTACAGGGTCTAAACAATGTGATAGTTCACGATATATGTAA
The DNA here is from genome assembly GCF_003918875.1 of Haliotis rubra. NCBI lineage: Eukaryota > Metazoa > Mollusca > Gastropoda > Lepetellida > Haliotidae > Haliotis > Haliotis rubra. The sequence continues at coordinate 136,982 of NW_025765312.1, forward strand.
TTGAATTCTTTTGATGAAGATTTTATGGAATTCACTTTGTATTATACTTACTTTAGTGTTTGTCGTGAAGCGCATGGTATCATCTGGCGTAACATTCACCCTGTCGCCATGCTGTACCCACTTGGCAGTTCAGGGAAGATGATGGGCATTCTTACATTCGTGATCTTGTTTGGTCGGCTGCTGAGTATGACGTAAGCTTCCTTAAATTCCCCATGGACCTTAGTACGGTGATCTACCTTCAGTTGTTGGCGATCTATAACCCGTGTTTTATATTGTATTGTCTTCTTAAATTGGAATGTTTTAGCTTTGCTCGCAAGTTTTATATCATGTCTGTGATTATCTAGTCTTTTTACTGTCCATCGTTGACAGGTTTTAATCTTCAAAGTATTTTCACTATTTATCGTAAACATTGTTTTCCTCACGATATGGCTGAAATATTGCCGATGTGACGTTAAATATTAACTCACTCACTCACTCCATAAATTCACCTTTTCTTCCTCTGAGTTTTACTGCTGGTGTAAAGTTGTAGAACTTACGTTCTGGTTGGTCGGAAAAACTAAATGATGTTAGTTAACTGTGCATACATTGTACAAGATTAAACATGTATTGCAGCATTGCTTTTGTAGCTCAGTTGGTTAATGGACGGGTCATCGTTTGTGATTTATTTCAGAAACTAATAGATCTAGTATTAATGCACATTATAAAATTGTAATGATATATTATGTGCATAGAAATGATTAATATGGGAAGTTTATTCAAACAAATTCAGTTTCATAATGTCTAAAGTTAATGCATTGGGGTATAACGACTATTCCATCAAAAGCAATGCAATTGTGTTTCATGTTGTTTCTTGTATATTTAGTTTAGAAAATTATAGTTTGTTAAGTTTTACTACTGTTTGATGGATGTTGATATGATTGATTTTAATTGAGAGTGGATAATGGCCCGGTTCTATCAATCGGCTTTTCACGCCAAGCCCTGTGCATGGTGATTATATTTGCACTTTAAATTACCATTGGGCTTTGGTTATTTTGATTATCAGTATACAAATAATCATTATATTAAATTGCCTAGAGTCCAATGCCAGAAGACAGTGGCTCATGGGCCAATCTGGTGATGATGACCTCCAAATGATGTATGTCTCTGGTTTCTTGTCATGGCCCAAGCCAGCCGGACATTACATTGGTAGATAAATGCAGCTGTTTATGTCGTTTTCTCTGTAATATAACACCCCTGTATCTCTGGTGTCGGCATCTTGGATACCCGGTGCTATCTGACACTGTCCTTGTTGACATTCCTTGGTGGGTGGGGAGCACGGGTGCTAAATCACATTCCTTTCACTATGTCTCCAACACAAGGCGGTTGATCTAGAAATAAAAAAAGAGGCATACTTTTCGGTTGTTCCATTAATTTAACGGTTAATAATCATTTCCCATTCAGGATACAGTAATTGATGTAGGCCAACTTGGATGTGGGCAAATTGGGACTGGGCATAATGGTGTGTGACCTCTCGCAATCACTTCGTGTACAGCTTGTCAAAACTATCAAATCCACATCGGTATCACAGCCTCACAGGCCACTGCACCTGTCTATAGTCTGTCAAAGTTTTATAACTCGGCTAAGGCCCCTTCACCATCGGAGCGAAGGTAGTGCACGGACTTCACGTGGTTGAAACTGACACGACAACCAGACGGCAGAAGTGTTGCTCTTCCCCACTCGCTAAGCTTGTACATCATACGACCTGCCAGAGATACAAATAAGATACTCATGCTTGTCCCGTCCAACACAAGGGACAAGTAGTGCCTGTTGAGTTGAGTTGAGTTGGACTTTACATCACATCGGCATTATTCCAGCCATATAGTGACGAGAACAAGTCTGCATTAATATACATTGTAAGTACAAAGTGGTTTCGTTTCAAAGACATACATTCATTACATTTTAGAACAGAGAATGTCATAGCACTAAATTGAAAAGCAGGCAAATTCGTTAGTGACATTACACAGTTACATTTTATGATATAGATCAACTTCCCTCAGGTAGTTCAATATCAGATGAGCGCTCACGCTGGAGAACAGATCTTTCAGATTGGTTGCGTGATAATGCGAGTCCCTTGCAGATGTAAAATCCACACAGTCAAGCAGAATATGCTTGACGGTGAAAGCCTCATCGCAGGAGAGACATATGGGGGGTCCATCCCCATCCGTTTTCAGCAGATAGTCATGTGTAAATCGACTGTGGCCAATAGGACATCGTCGTAAAATTACCTCATCGCGTCTTGACTGACAACCCAAGTAGGTATAACCGATTGTTGGCTTCAATTCATGGAGTTTGTTTCTTCCTACTTGAGTGTCCCACCTTTTTTGCATCAGGTCCCGAGTATAGCTTTTGATAGTGGGTTTGAAGTCACTGTATGGGATTAGCAGTGGAGATATGGGCTTTTCGAGAGCTGCTTTTGCTGCAGCATCGGCCTTAGTGTTACCTGCTATGCCGACGTGACCCGGCAACCAGCAGAGGATGATGTCATATTGGCCAGTAGAAAGGTCGTTGTACAAATCTAATATGTACAGGATGATTGGGTGACTTGAAGTCACGTTTAGAAGTGCTTGAAGGCAGGATAATGAATCAGTAAATACGATGAAGTTTTTGGAATGATTTTGCTGTTGAATGTAGGTCAAAGCTGAGAAGATAGCTTTGGCTTCAGCGGCGAAAATGGAACTGTTGTCGGGGATCCTAGAGGAGACAGTCTTGGCTCCAATGACTGTAGCGCTAGCAACTTGGCCATCGTCCTTGGATCCGTCTGTGAAGATGGATCTGTGAGTGTTATACTTTGAACGTAACTGGTTGTATTCCTGTTGGAACACCAAGGGATTTGTTTCAGACTTTTTGAGTTTGGTGAGGGTAAGATCGACCTGTGGTTTCGACCTTTGCCATGGTGGTGAGGACAGGATTCGGTGTGGTGCAATGATGTTGAGATGCAGATATGTGTGGTTTGATCCTGATTCCAAGTGGTGGAACCAGGCTTGGCAGTTTAGGAAATAAGTTTTCATAGAGCGGGTTGAAAACACAATGGTATGCTGGATTGGACTCATTTGAACGTAATTTAGTGATATACTGCAGTGAGAGTTTAATGCAGCGTTGTTCAAGGGAAGGTTCATTGGCCTCTGCATATAGACTGTCTACCGGAGAGGTCCTAAAAGCTCTCAGGCAGAGCCTCAGTCCTTGGTGGTGGATTGAGTCTAATTTTTCTAAATTGCTTTTGCAGGCTCCACCGTAGACAATGGAGCCATAATCTAGTTTACTGCGAACTAATGATCTGTACAAGTGAAGGAGGGTGGTCTGATCCCCTCCCCACTCTGTATTTGAAACTACTTTTAGCAAGTCTAGAGCCTTCAAGCATTTGGTTTTCAAATATGTTATTTGTGGTAAGAATGTCAGGTGGCGGTCGAATATGAGTCCAAGGAATTTGGCCTCTTCTACTACCTTGATGGGAGTACCATCTAAAGTTAAGTCTGGATCCTTGTGTGGTTTGTATTTACGACAAACGTGAATACAATTTGTTTTGGATTTTGAAAACTTAAAACCATTTTCATTGGCCCATTTTTGGATTTTGTTAAGGCAGAGTTGTAGCTACCTTTCTATTGCATGCATGTTCTTACCACGACATGAGATATTGAAGTCATCCACGAAAAGGGACCCATCAACGCAACTGTTCAGGACGTTAGTGAGGCTGTTAATTTTGATGCTAACAAGGGTGACAGACAGGATGCTGCCTTGGGGGACGCCCTGATCTTGGTGGAAATAGTCAGACAGTGTGGAACCCACCCGAACTTGAAATTGTCTGTTATTTAAAACCGAGATATGAATTGAGGTAGTCTACCCTCAATCCAAACTCGTGTAAATCTTTTAGGATACCATGTTTCCATGTTGTATCATATGCTTTTCTAAGTCGAAAAAGATAGATACTGCATGTTGTTTGTTGACAATGGAGTTTTTGATGAATGATTCCAGACGCACCAGATGGTCAATGGTACTTCGGTTTTTTCGGAAACAACATTGGAGGTCACTGAGGAGGTTATTGGTCTCCAGGTACCAGATTAATCGATTGTTGACCATGCGCTCCATGGTTTTGCAAACGCAGCTAGTTAGTGATTTAGGACGGTAGTTTGAGGGATCAGTATGATCGCGACCGGGTTTTGGTATAGGGATGATAATGGCATTGTGCCATGAAGGGGGAAAGTGTCCGGATGTCCAGATGTCATCAAATATATTTAGGAGTGTTTCCAGGCCTGTGTCAGGGAGGTGTTTCAGAAGCTGATAATGGATTTCATCAGCTCCTGCCGCAGTATCGTGAGCTTGTCCTAGGGCAGTACGTAATTCATGGAGGAAAACGTTTCGTTGTAATCCTCCCATTATCAGAGTTAAAATTGACTGGCTTCTTTTCTTGTTGGGTTTGATATTTCTGGAACTGAGGGTTATAATTTGATGAGGAGGAGTGGTTTGCCAAAGTTTCGCCGAGTTTGTTTGCAATTTCAGATTTATTTGTTAGAAGGGAGTCACCATCTTTCAGGTGGTGAACTCCTGATTTTGACCCTTTGCCCTTGATCTTTTGAATCATGTTCCACACCTTGGACATGGGTGTGCGGGAGTTGATTTTGGACACATATTTCCTCCATGACCGGCGTTTAGTTTGTTTGAAGGTACGTTTTGCCCTGGCATTTGTCATTTTAACAGCATTCAGGTTGTGCACTGTAGGATGTTGTCGGAAATATTTTTCCGCCTTCTTCCTATTTTTCCTAGCTTGTTTGCAGTTTGTATCAAACCATGGTTTGCGGAGGACTTAGGAATACTTTTGTCTCCGATGGCATTTAGGACGTCTGAAAATAGTTCCATGGGGTCAGGAACATTCCTGAAGTTGTCCGGCTTCAGTTTTTCTGAAGATAGGTTTTGGAATAAGGGCCAGTTGGCCTTAGTAAAATTCCATCTTGTTGATGGTGGTTCATCCGTGGGGTTGATAGGAGTAAGAATTGTTGGGAAGTGGTCGCTTCCACAAAGGTCGTCATGGACCGACCATTCGAACTCATTTAAAAGATTAGAATCTTTTGATAGATCGAGAGCAGAGTATGATCCGGTGGCAGGATGGAGGTAGGTGTTTGATCCATCGTTGAAGATGCATACATCATTATTGGAGAGAAACTCTTCAAGGATCTTTCCCTTACTATTTGTATCGTTACTCCCCCATAGGGGGAGTTTTACAAGTTCTAGTGCTAGTTTTAGAATCCATCTGTGATACTTTAGTTATTTTACAGTCCTTCGATGACTGATTATTTAGCAACTTAAATTTATTGTTTATGTTAATGCAAGATAAACATGTTCATTTTTTCTGTGCATATTTCCCTCATGCAGGTATTTTCACATAATTTTCATTTGCATATTTCATGCATTATAAATGTCTGCGTAATGTGTACTGTCTCAATAGCACAGCGCAGCTCTTACTTCATCCTAGTATCAGCTATTACCTCCCTTGTTAGTAACCCAGCCAGCTAGGGTTCCATCACAGCTTTCAAATTAAACTTTTGCAGATTTGTTATGTTTCATATCCCATAATACAATTTTCCTGTAATTTGACCTTAAAGAGCACATGTGGTACTGGGACCCCATGCTTCAGTGTGGTAGCAGCCTCCATAGCGTCAAGAGGTCTCCTCTGACTGTTAATATTAATGTAGAGCAAAGGAACACAAATGTAAGTCTTGCATCTTTATTGTTTCACAGTTACTATTCTATTTTGTTAATAGTCTTCTTTTTAAGTTCATGGCCTCATAATGTTATTGTTACATGCCATATTTTCTGAAGTGTTCAAAGAATCTTAAAAGGTTTTCAAAGTTGTTAAACATAAATTTAGATATTTCTCAAATGCATTGTATTTTATAGTCAAATTGTATTACAAATTGTTTCTGTTTATTCTAGTTTTCCAAACCTCATCCACTCAGTCACTCATTAACTCAACTAGTTATCCTTTTACACGACCAATGACCAACGTTCAACGTGTATCTTACATTCATTTTTACGTGTCACCGTATATCAACGCACACCATTGTTTACCGTCAACGAATAAAACCCTGTGGATGCGAGTTCTTGGTGAATTGTTACTCTTGCGTCTACAGTTTATATAAAACATTTCTCGTCACTATATGGCTGAAATATTGCCGATGTGACGTTAAATATTAACTCACTCACTCACTTAGCAGTTCATTCATTGGCTAGTGTATTAGTACTTTTGCAGCTGGTTAGCTGGGAGTATTTAGTTACGTTCGCTTTGTAGTGCTTTTCTGCGGTGTAGTTAATTGAATCACAACTTATTTAATTGTTGTAAGTGTTGGATTAAGTTGAATTTTCTATAGTCCTAAGTAGTAGTATTTTCATTGTCCTTAGTAGTTAATTGTATTGGATAGTCTTTTATTAATTTTCCAGCTGGTAAGCTGGGAGTATTTTTTTATATTAGTTAGCAATAGAAAGTATTTGGGTTTGTAGTATCAATTCCAGTGCCAAAATTTTAATCATGTGAGATTCGAGTGGTATCATTTTCTATTGTTACTTCACTTGTCTGTCATTGTTTTTCTCTGTTGCAAGAATAGATACAACATGGCCTCTCAAAACACACCAACTAAAAAATCTTCACAAGCTCTTCTCTTACTCCCCCTAAAGTTCTCAAAACATCCCCAACGTCTCTGCCTCTAAGCACGCCTAGACTGCCGCAACTGCTCCAACATGTCAAGTCGAACATATCAGGTTTCCTTGACAACATGGACACGTCCATGAGTGCTGCGCTGTACAAGTGTTCACAGCACAACCACGATGGAGCGCACCACCATCTGCAGAGGTGCTGTACAGATGTTGCAAATTTCAAACATTAGTTTGAGAAAGAAATGGCCACCATCCAAAATCAAGTTGGTAGCATGCAGGCCAGAAACGACATTCTCTCGCAGAGACTTATTAACCTGGAGAGGACACAGTCCTATCTCAGGGAGCAACTTGAGAAGAAAAAAATCAGACGAGGCTGATGACATGGCTCTGCTTGCCATGTCAATGGAGGACATCTCCTAGCACTCACTACTGCTGTGACTCAAACCTCCACTTCCACCTCCACAACTACAACCGCTACTACCATCTCTTCTCCAGATGATTTCTTCGATGACAGATTATTTAGCAACGTATATTTATCGTTTATGTAAACCATGTCTCTTCACTATATGGCTGAAATATTGCCGAGGTGACGTTAACTTCCAACTCACTCACTCTAAATGCCCATCAGACAATTCCGTATATCTTAAATGATTAGTGTCGTCTGTTTGCAGATGCATTCCTGTTTGATTTCCTGAAAGTAGATGTTTTAAGTTGTGTAGGAAATTGATGCTGTTCGTCAATTTCAAATAACATTTAACGCTTACGAATGTCTCCTGTAGTATATATCTGTATATATTGCCAAATTGGTTTCCTCTGTTGGATTATGCGTTCTTGTTTGTTTTATCTGTAGGTAGATGTTTTAACTAGTGTAGGAAATTGATGCTGTTAGTCAATTTCAAACAACATTTACCCTGAATTGATATCTCATGTCGTATATATCTGTATATTTTGTCAGATTAGCGTCTTCAGTTGGAAGTTGCATTCCAGCTAGATTTTATGTAGGCAGATCTTCTCAGGGGTTTAGAAAATTGATACTTTTCAGTTGTTTGAAATGATAATATTCACATTCTCTTGTGGTATATATCTGTATATCAACTCAGTTTGTTCTCATTTAAAATGCATTCGTGTTTGCATTTTCCGAGATAGATCTTGTAAGTAGTTTAACATAGCGATTGCATTTATTACTGCATAAATTCTAACGACCTAGTGTGAATGACAAATTGCCTTCTTTTTGAAGTTAGTGCCATGATGTTGTCTGCAAAATTCAGCAAAAATAGTTAGCTGAATATATATGTGTTGATCTTGTCACTAGATGGCTAAGATGATGCCGAAGTGACGTAAAACCCAACTCAACTCAATTTGCATTCATTAGTTTCAAGTGACAACATTTAGCATTAATATCTCCCTTCATATCAATCTCCTTTCACATAAACTCCACTCTGCAATGATAATATGAATACTTTACACCAATACCACCCATGTTCAGCATCAAAACTATGTTCTTGCTCTGTGTGACACTGGTACTGTGCCGGCTTAACTTTGATACCGCCCGCGATCCTCTTCTCTCTGTATGGAGAACATGGAGATGTATGGAGAACATGGAGATGTATGGAGATGTATGGAGAACATGGAGATGTATGGAGAACATGGAGATGTATGCAGAACAGCAATGTAATAACTGAACAAACATCACACGTGTCTTTCTTGGCCTGGTCATCTCCTCCGTCACCCCGCACCAACCCATCAGGCGTGGGTGATTAGTTAAACAAACGAAACCAGTCAACCAAGCCTCATAATCCTCTTACTCTGTAATTAAACAACTTGCCCGACTGGCAAAAGAGGATACCACCTGTGCGTGCGGGATTTTGGGGTGGGCTGCCAAGATACGATGGGCTTACAGCCTCTGTGGTTACAGTAATCAGTAGAAGTGTCTGCCTCTCATTGCCCCTTGAATCACATGACTGAATATACAACTGAGATAATGGCCGTGTCAGGGAGATGGGTATTATGCTTGGCAAATTGGTGTCAAGTGCTGTAATATAAGGCCGTAAACACTTTCTTCTGGCCATCATTCTAACAAATCCTTCAAGCTTCGAACTGGAAACTGCTCTCTTTGATCTGTACGTCGCTGAGATGAAGTATAAAAGGGCCTGCGATCAAGTGGTCCTGCTCAACGACAAACTCGATGGATTGGAGACACGCTACACGCAGGCACGTCGAGCAAACCAGCACTCCTTTAGATATAACCTACGACTCAGAATGGCAACAGTTGAAGGCATTCGGAATGCCTTCCTCGAATATGCCTTGGAAAAGGCTGAGAGAATTATCGACCTCAGATTGAACATAGCTCAAGCGGACACCAGCTCAGAACACAGCGATTCTGAAGTGATGGCAGATTGAAAGACACCATGACTTTTACAACATACGATCTCTAGCCCTTTTCAGGGCTGACAAATGAAACGTTTATGTCTAAATACTGTATATAATACCAGGTCCGACACGTGACCCAGTTGTATTCTTTTTCTCTACAATAGCCCATGTGCCCAGAGTACCATAAACTTCTTCTTGTAAATATCACATGTGACAATGTTTATAATGTGACATTTAAATAAAATACTATCTTATCTTATCTCATCTGTATATATTGCTCAGTCCCTTTGCACTGTTTGAGGGCACCCGTGAAGAGCAAGCTCCTCGCGGTGGGTGCTGGATGATGCTAATGGCGGTTTGCCCGGATTAGGCCCAGGACATAATAATGCTGTCCAAAAAAAACAGTAAGAAAAAAGGTAGCCACGGGGAGTGTATGGGGAAGTCTGAAGACCGTCAGAATTGCCCAGGGGGCAATCCTAGTTATTATTATTATTATTATGTATTTTTCCGCCGGATTTTGTTCCACTCCTACAAAGAGCACCAGTGGACAGAATCGCTTGAAAAAAATCACCATGGTGCCCACATTGCTGAAGTTGTTTCTGCAAAAATCTCAAGGTTCTATGCCCAATAGCAAAGGGCAGATAATTAAAAATTAATTAAAAAATTCAATTTCAGCAGCAAATATCTGCAAAACTACTGATCCAATGACTATCAAAATTTCTTGAGCAGATGCGCAATCAAAATGTCTACAATTTCGCCTCGACGGCTCGAGTCGCTAAAATGCACCGTTTGGAAACTTGAAACGCTGCGTCTGATAGCTGATGTCCTATCCTGGTCCAGAACACCAATTGTTTTGACTGTAGACCCAAGGACAACGGAGCTACAGCCTGTCAAAGAGGGAACTATTTCTTCTCCGGAACTCCTTAAAAGGGTACATGACCCTCTCCGACCAGGGGTCAAGTTTTCCTGTCCTCGGAACTCATGTTTTCCAGCTTTAAACACCCGTATCTCTGAAACCACCCATCCGATTTCGACCACAATTTGAATATGCATTTATGCCGCTAGTGCAAGCTGTTGGTACCAGTTGCAGCAACATAGCTTTAAAGACAACGGAGGGACAAATAATATTCTATTTTCCTCACCACAGTTGCTAATCTTGATTGGTTCTCTACTGTGGGCTATGAAAATTGTCAGTGTATATGTATATGGTTTGCTGATCATGTTTTATTCTAAGGTACATGTTAAAAGTATCACCTTTTCGTGGTTAGAGGCAGCCCTGAAAATCAAATGACTTGTTTCCGCGTGTTATGTGTATTCCCAGTGTATTTGCATGCTCTAGATTCACAAGTTCAGTTGCGGCAGCATCAGAGATACAGTGTAATGGATACTGACACGCACTATCACTGCAAAGCGTGATCCACTTGCAGATATGGGAAACGATGTGTATTTCAACGACAGATGTAATTGACAATGACAAAGAGCTGTCAAATCTTATTTGGAACGTCAGCGGGTTAAAACACAAGCTGGACGATACTGAAGTAAGAAATAGTTTGTCTAAGCACCCTATCTTTGGCTTATTGGAGATCTGGAATAGCGCTACGCAAAATTAGAATACAGTGCAGTAGAGGTAGAAGTCATGGTAAAAGTTGTAGCTGTGGTCTAAGGGGGGTAACTCTGGTCTAGCTGAAGGAAGCGCTAGTAACATCGTTCCACACCACCCACTCGCCGGCGATTTCCGTAACATTTGGTTTTTCTGCAATTTGCATGGATTTTAAAACTTCATAGGTGACCTGTATGGAGGTGTTACGTGTCTTTCCAGTATATATACCTGCTCTCGATTCACTATTCATTTGCAACAGCCCGAGTGTAACAGTGTAATGGATACTAATACAAACTACTGAAGTACCTTAATTGCTGTGAAATCACAAGTTCACGTGCGTCAGCGTGAGAGCGAGTGAGTGAGTTTAGTTTTACGCCGCAATCAGCAATATTCAAGCTATATGGCAGTACTTTACATCACCGACGGCCCAGGGATATATTACCGAATGTGTCATAAGTTTCTCATACATTTACGGCACGGCAGATTACCCGTGCAAAACATGCGACAGTGTCTGAAGAAAAGCGTTGTGACGATTATAGCCGCTCCTTCAAACACGAACTCGCGCTGTTTCTTATCGACTCCCCACAGACGCAGGCGAGTTGTACACGTTTATTCACCGTGACAACACGGGCAAAACTTGAAAACTAATATGTAGGTATGCAGTCACATGTTCATAACATCTACATCTCATTATTTATTTGTGTTGTACATTTGCAGTATATAGTTAATGGACGATTCACAGGTTACGAACATGGGGCATATACATGTTTTTTAAGGAAATCGGCGCAAGCCTTGTTGACTATGCATTGTGTTCATATACTGTTTCCATCGTATTACCGACTTTACGTTTGGCACCCGCCCTCAGTCTTGTTTGGCTGACCTGTAACCGTACAAACAGTAAATAGTCCTGACATTTTATTCGGCGTTTATTAGGCATATACAATACTTTGTGGCCGGATACTTTGAACCAAAATGTCTCACCAGATTTAATATTTCTAGTACCTGACGTATATTTTTGCTGATGAAATTGCAAAATCTTGTTATTGGAACAGAAATAGTTGCTATTAATTCTGTTGGTCTCATTTAAAGAAATCACAATTAAATTCATTTGGGTTATAGTGCCAATGTAATGAACATTCAGCTGGAACTGGTGTGAATATTTTAAGTCAAATTTACACCAGTTGAACCACCAAATTGATTACAGTGAATGACGTCTATCTAACTGGACTGGTTCGATGTTTGTGCTGGTGGAGTGGAATTTCCAAGATTCATCACAAGTTCGGTAACAATTTAAGTATATCAACAAATTCCAGGGTGGGGCGGTGGGGTAGCCTAATGGTTAAAGCGTTGGCTCGTCACGCCGAAGACCCGGGTTCGAATCCCCACATGGGTACAATGTGTGAAGCCCATTTCTGGTGTCCCCCGCCGTGATATTGCTGGAATATTGCTAAAAGCGGCGTAAAACCAAACTCAGTCAGTCAGTCCAGGGTAATCTTCCTACATGTTCTTGAAGTTAGATCGTTGGAAACGTTTGTTCTGGGTTTTTTTGAGAAACAGATTTGTTTTGATTAATGTAATGTGAATCACAGTGTGCATCTTGCACCTTTGTTCGCTAAGCTTACCAAATTGTCGGGTTTTTGGGTGTGTTATTTTGACGGTTTGAACAGGTTGTTCTGTCTTGACATTCCTTTTTTCCCCCCTAGACACCAAATGATATTCTTAACTTCAGATCCAAGTATGGAAGATTTCTATAAACTAATCTAAACTTACAGGACGTTAAGTACTCTCAGTTTAAAAACTTTCAAATAGAAGCAAAACATTGTCATAATTGGAGGTGATGTCATTTATTCAGTTAAAACAAACAATTTGCTACCTGAAACCAGTATGCTAATTCCGTTGAAGTAATATTAAGTCAGCATGTTTCCGAAGCCACATGCATCATTATCCAAACCATACCACACAATGCTTTGTATCTAACCCTCGACCATAAAAAATTACAGTTAATGACTGAAGTATTTATCATTACTCACAGTGACACGATCCATACTAATTGTAGCTATTAATATTTTAACAAGTACATGACGGATACAAATGGCTAGATTGTATTACAACAGAGGAGCCCTCATCGTTGCTTGCAACTATATTTTTGTAGTATATTTGTTTCATTTCTCTGGCTGGTTGTAATATGTACACATTTCTGAGCTTCTGTTGTCTGGTTGTGTCTCTCATGTGTCGTGTCACTTTCAACCAGGTAAAGTCCGTGCACCACCGTCGCTCCGACTTGCAGTGAACTATAAGCTGATGAAGAATCGGTCTCAGCCGGGTTATAAAACTTGGACAGACTGTACACAGGTGCGGTGACTTGTGAGGCTGTAATACCGATGTGGCTTGAAGTGAGTGAGTTAAATACAACCTTAACGTCACACTAATAGACTAAAGTAGGCCACTGTCGGAAACAGAAAAAAACCTGATTTCACAAATATATCTAAAATTTATGAAGTTAAAATGTGAAATATCTGTGAAACTAAGTTCGGCCTAACTACAGTCTCAGTGGTAGGGAGATCGGAAACGTGAAAAAAGGAATTTATTTGGGAGAGATTAGTTCAGAAATGAGCAATGCGGTTTTTTTTAAGTCCAAAGCAACTTATTCTGTAAGCCATTAAAAACGCAATTGGTATTTGTCGTCTTGAAACTTACAAAAGTTCTATCGAAGATTTTTCCCTGCGATAAGGAGGATGTAGGGATAAAAGGCTGTTATTCTGGCCCATTTCGAGTTCGAGTCCCGGAGCAGTCCTCTCACATGAACTTTGATACTTAAAACTGAACCTTTGACATTTCTCGTACACACAACCACATTCATGAAACACGTTGCGCACATATATTACCTGCATCCAGGCCCTGTAAAAGCACAAGGAATTGTGGAACTCAATCACTTGAGAAAATGCCACACTTGACACAAGACGAAAGGAATCAGGTTATCGATATGGTCAGCCAAGGTGCTTCAGATGTGATGATTGCCAGGCACTTTCATGTGCATCCATCCACTGTAAGTCGACTCAGACAACGTTTTCGGGCTACCAGAAGTGTTGCTGATCGTCCACGACCTGGTGCACCACCTGTAATAACAGCTCCACAAAATCGCAATATCCGAGTTTCACACTTTAATGGTTGTAATAATCACCACCACCGTATACTGTCGTCATTGCAAATCAGCTAAGCGGATGTGTTGTTATGCGCGTGTAACTAAACTGCAATCACACCACCACCCATTGAATTTTCATATGGAAATGATAGATGATGACATTATTACTACTGATTCAGTAATGTGAGGTAAGTCAACCATCGCGTCACACCTTAGGATAACTATTATCTGTTTTACTATCACAAGGTAGACGGTGTTATTATTATAAAGATGTTAATTTGTAATTGTCTTTTTACAGAAATCGATGCGTGGATTCCACCAGTCATATCCGTTCTGGGACTTGGATGGGTCGTCTTGGGGATCGCGTGTGCCTACTATTGGGGGGTATGCAAACGGTGCCGCCGGGGGCGAGGGTGTTGCAAGCGACGAGAACAGCATGATATTGAAATCGACATGTTAGACATTTCGGAAATAGACAGAGCGCGACGGCAGTCACCTTCGGAGCCCGCGATTATCCACCTCGAATAGATGAGTCTTTGTGTGTGGAGGTGATTGTAACTCGCATTATCTATTACAAGCCTTGTAAAGTGTGTGATGGAGCTCCTTCTCTGGTTGGTTGGTGGGTTCGCTCTTCTCATGAGGGAGAGAATCATTCGCCACCTTCTTGACTATGTGTAGCGCATTCCCCAACAGCTGGTGCGGTTGCAACAGAAACAACTACAGCAACAACAGCAGCAACAACAGCAACAACCCCACCAGCCACACCACCAGCTTGCTCCGCAACACCCCCAACAGCTCCAGCAGCCTCCACCAACACATCACCAACAACAACCTCGTACACAACAACAGGAGGAAGGGAACCTTCCACAGCTCCCCAGACGCTCCACACGCCGAAGGAGAGCACCAAATAGACTATCGTACTGATTTCAATAATGTGTGGTGTTTTATTTGATCGTGGAAACATAAAAGTTATTGTCGCGTCATGTATTGTTTATGTAATTGTTTGTGAGTGTGTGTGTGTGTGTGTGTGCTGTATGTTGTAAAGTACTTGTTGCGATGTATATATTAATGTATTTGAGTGAATGTGTGTATTTCTAGTCGTAATCACCATAATGTAGAATAAATCATATTTTTACACTAAACACATTGTCTTTGTTTCTTCTTCCTCTCTTTCATCACCCCTTTTTTGAGTGGAGCAGACTAATATCACAGGCCGCATCATATAGCTGGAATACTGCTGAATGCGACATAAACTCCCATGTTTGTCTGCGGTATGACAACGGATCCTTGGGTATGACAATACGCTCTCACACGCATAATAGTTCGTCTGCAAAAAGTCTCGTTTCATGAGTAGGATTGGTTAAATCCCAAACAGACAGCCCCAGAGCTTCCCACTGTTACAGAGTATGATCCCGCTTTCCGGATGTCAACACGACTTCACAATCAACCAACACACCACATTATGACACTGATTAGTTTATTAACCAAATGAAATCAGATGGTGCTTACATTCAGCTAAAATATCCGCAAACAAAGAGTGTTCCATATATAGGCATGTCATCCGTGTCACAACATCCATCAGAGGTGATGTAATGAGCACTGCATTTAAAAAGAACATCAAATCAACATAGTCATAGGATTATGTCACATCAAAGCATATTGGAGAACATAGCTCAGAGAGTACATAACACTTGTTGTATGTCATACATTAACTGTAAAGAACTCCTCCATTAAACCCAACAACCACACTGTTTAACATTACACAACAACTCTGAAGCGATGTAAAGTCAGAACATCGCAGTGGAGAAAGTTTAACAGAGCAACTGCATATTCTTTGAGTGGGGGATGACTTTAGTATTCCAGTATTATGACTGTCTGGATGCTTTATACCCTCGCGCTTCGCACGACGATGAAGTCGATGAGCAATTTTGTCATCCCTCCCCGTGTTGATCATATTTTGAACAAATCGTTCTTTCAGAGCGACACCATTTCTTCGTGATCGTCTTCCGGGTTTGAGTGGAACTGACAGAGGCAACTTCCCCACCATATCACGCATCGTACTCAACTTTGAGTTTTTTGTGGTTTCGTTAGCAACAACCATCGTGAACCAGTTAAGGAAGTCATCATACACTCGCTCTTTATCCAATTCGCGACACACATTAACAGAACGAGAACCATTGTCCTCTCGGAACCTTTCCAAGAGTGAGTAATAGTGTTTCTGCAACACTCCCTGATAGGACTCGAACTCGGACCCAACACCTTCTTCCTCTTCTCTATTACGAATCATTTTACGCAAGGTACATTCAGCTATGGGGGTATCTATAAAATATATATATTGACATGTCCATTTCTCCCAAGTCCGAGCGCACCTACGCAACCGACTCAATAGATAGGCAGCTGAAAAAGCCGACAAATTCCCCACCTCGCGGTTAGTATTTATGAAAACCTCCGTCGAATGTATTCCCCTTTCCATTAGCACGGAGTTGAATTCATCCGCACAAACTCGGGAGAAATGAGTCCATAACATGCAGCTGGAAAGCAAACATGTTCGACTTTTGATTGTTGTAGAATTCGAGTAGAGGATTCCAAAGTTTTCCAGTGCTATCCAAAAGGCGGGTAAATTTATCCAGAGGCTCGGGTAGACAGAGCGTATTCAATGACGCCTCATTAGCGATCTTACGTTCCAGGAAAGTTTGCAAGAGCGTTGACTTCCCACTCCCAGTTAACCCTTCTATAGTCACCACTACTGGTCTCCCCCCATACGTCGACATCCTTTAACGGTCGAGTTTGTGATGTTTATGCTCGTTCTTAAGTCAAACTCGAGCTTTAGTAGATAACGTATATAAAGGGAGGGGTGTGACTCTGTCTATGGAACATGTAAGAGTCATATCATACATACACATACAATACAGGAGGAACCACCCACTATCGCAACACCCCATTACTAGTATCATCTGTGTGTGTGTGTGTGTGTGTGCGCGCACGCGCGTGTGTGTAGGTGTAAAATAAATAAATGAATAAATAAATAAATGAATGATGCACTTACCTCGCGAGGAGCTCAATTATTGTGAATTGTTGGCCAAAATCATGCGCAGTATGTGTCCTCTTCCACGTCCGAGTGAGGGGGGTGGGGCTGATAACGCAATATCACAACATTTTTAGTAGATGATGTAAACGTATTATTATTATTATTATTATTGTTATTATTTATATATTCATTTATATTACACACACTCACACACACAGAGACAAGTGCACGCACCACACACACACACACACACACACACACACACACACACACAAACTCACACCCACGGTATTCGCGTCCTGGGCGATGGGTTTGGTGGAAGGGTGGTAGCGGGGTAGTAAACCTTAGTATCCCCCTACCCAGAGGGGGGTGCTCTCGCCGAGGGCTCCGCAATATACACCGAAGGGTTGTCTGACTCTCGAATGAAAGCGGATGCCACTTCCTTGACCACTCCAAAATAAATCCACACCATTAAGGATAACAACATGGTGGGGGTGACCGAGGGTAGGCGAGCGAGAAGCAGCGAGCTAGGGTAGCCGAGAGAGAGGTACTGACTGACTGACCGTCTGACTGACTCCTGAGAGAGGGAACGAGCCAGGCGGACAAAAGAAGAAAGAAAGAGGAAATATCAATCAAACGCTAGGTCCTCCCTCCAGTGGCTGTTAGGGGATGGGGTATAGCACTCCTTGACGAGTGTGTGTTTGTGTGTATGTGTGTGTGTGTGTGGAGACGGATAGAAAGGTTGTGTGTTGTCAACGCAAAAACACTCACTAGCAAATGAGAACGTGAGAAATCGTACCCTCTCACTTTCTCGTGTATGTAGTCACCGAAACCTACTCAATCTAATTCACAAATATCAATCAAAACTCGATTATGGTGTTTCATAAAGCATGATGTTTTAATGCAACATAGCAACGAGTGGGTTTGTTTATGTGTATGTTAAAATGCTGACACATGACAACCCGTGGTCGGTAGGGTATATATATATATCAATACGCGACCCTATCTCCCAAAATTACATATTGCATTTTTACGAATCAGGGGCCGTCGGTTTACTAGGAGAAATGGAAACTCCACCTATGTCTGCTTTCCTCCGAGGGGAAAAAAGACCTCGCACCTCCCCCACCAAGGTAGACGACTCGGTTGACACTACACCGGCGGTTAAACTCATCAGGAAAGGGTTGGTTTTCCACCAACAGTATGATGAAGCCACAATCGTTGACATAAGCAGTGGTGAAGAAGGGGAGGGGGGTACCAATAAGCTCCATACACCATTGAACAAAGCCGAGCGAAGAAGTAGCGAACCCGAACCGACGGATCGTATCCAGTATACATCGGAAGAGCATGGATGATCATGTATTGACGCAAAGACCTGACACTAAGTGGATGCCCATATTCGTCACTAATGTGGTATATTCTGTGTACCTGACTAATTATGTTCTGGGGAGATGGGGTTCCGGTGGTGGCACAATCCCACCCTGGATTCGGAAAAAAAGGTGTTTGTTGTTGACTAAATCCCGACACGAGGACTCACTGTGCGCGTTTCGTTGCTTAGCTACTCACCTACGGATGTGTAAACAACGGAAATTTAGGAAGAGAAAAACAACTGTCTCACCACAACCCATATGGAGCGGAGGCGAAAAAAACGCTCTCAAGCTGTTCCATGAATGGAGACGATCCACGAAAAATCATAAAACTAATAAGTGTAAAAAATCATTTTCAGGTTTAAAAGTTCCAGAAGACGTACCCGCATTTGAAAAGTTATTTAATGTGCGAGTGAACATTTTTGCCTTACAAGACATGGGGTATTCTTGTAGTCCCATATATCTGTCTCCCATTGGTACACCCTGTGCTGGGGATGTTGGGGATCTAAATATGAATTGTTACAAAGGTCACCTTTCTTACATCACAAACCTCAGTTCGTATGCGCGACGTTATAAGTGTAGACATTGCAACAGATGCTTCAAAAGACCGGGTCAGGTTCGACAACATGAAAAAACACAATGCTGTAACAGGACTAAGCTGATATTACCTGGTGGGTACATGAAAACTCAGCAATCGGTTTTTGAAGAGTTGCAAGATATGTGTGGTGTTAACATTCCCGATGAAAACAGGTGTTATGATTTCTTTGTGATGTTTGACATGGAGGCACTACTGACAGCTCCCAATGAAAAAGCTGAGGGAACAGGTAACACAAGATGGCTGCAAAAACATCATCCCATATCAGTCAGCGTCTGTAGTAACGTACCGGGGTACACAGAGCCTGAGTGTATGGTATGTCCGGATACTGGTGTATTGTTGAACAGTATGGTGACATACATGAGTCATATAGCGGATGAGGCTGGAAAACGAACAGAGCATAAACTCGGGGAAGCGCTCAGAGCACTTACACAACAAATAGAGTTTCTCACAACACTTCGCGAACGAAGTGAGACGTCCACGTCCCAGCAAGAGAGCAAACATGATTGTTCCTCCTCCCACGGGATGTGATGGTGATGATGATGATGATGATGATGATGATGATGATGAAGAAGAAGAACCCCCATCCAAAGCTATGTTAAACAGGCTTGCGAAACCAAACGTGTACCACACACTGTTGAAGAAAGTTATGGAAACCGATGCGATCATCCCTGTATACAACGAGTTGGATGATATAGATGATGCTGATGTGGAGACATTGGTAGAACGTGGAACGTGGAGAAAAATGGATGCCATCACATGCTATTCATCTAAAGAAACTACATCGCCTAAGGGATCACCCCCACCCCACACCTCCCGCCGTCGGGGATCAACAATATGTGTATCATTATCATCATCATCACCATCACCACCATCATCATCTTCATCATCACGACTATCATTATCACCATGATGGTGTTGTTGTTGTTGTAGTTTGTTGGATTCTTCATCTGGTGACATATACGAGTAAACACTATCACGTGTGTTTACAGTGCCTCTACTACCCGGATAAAGAAGAAGCAGTATGGTGAGGTTCTTCTTCACCTTGTTGGTGTTTCAACAGCAGTTCGTATTTCCTCTTTGGAACGAGCACCAGTTCTTGGGCTCGGATTGAGCTCGTGCACATGATTTCCTCTTATTTTATTGTGTTTGCGACTTCCTCACCCTCACTAGGGAGTTCTTCTTCTTCCTCTTCTTCAGCGCTTCCTACTTCTCCTTCTTCTTCGATGGGAGAGCGATTTCCTCTCCCAAACAAAGAAATGATGTGTGGTAACTCCTTTCTAATTCCCACCAATAATTTCCTAGTGTTTACTCTGCTCACCGACCTGTCTGCTATAAGCCGTAACTGTTTTTTCTTCTTCCGGAGTCTCGTTTTATAGTCCTCAGATAAAGGGATATTTCCTCGTAACATATTCAGACAAATCTCACACAAAGAATCCATTTGTTGAGTGGTCATAGTATCCAGTAATGCCTTCCGCTGTCTGTCAGATTGAGTGCGCGCAATGAGTCGCAGGAAAACATATGTTTCTTCGTGAAAGGGGAGGCGTATAGGGTGCTTACTACTCATTGTATTGTTGGTGTATACACGGTCACCAGTTCCCCAGGAAATATATTAGTTGTGAACTGATACTTCTTGCTTCCTTTGGGTGAGAGATCTATCAACAAATAACCGTATGGATTATGTTCCGTTGCTCTTTCATACGCGTCAAGAAAGAAGCCCACCTTCCTGGGAGGATCTGTCTACCAATGGTTGCCACCTGCGCGACGTGCCTCTTCGGTTCTTAAA
Organism: Haliotis rubra; assembly: GCF_003918875.1. NCBI lineage: Eukaryota > Metazoa > Mollusca > Gastropoda > Lepetellida > Haliotidae > Haliotis > Haliotis rubra. The sequence goes on from NW_025765312.1 coordinate 157,548, forward strand.
AAGAACAATGAAATGTGAGTTCAGTGAAATAGTTCTGGCATACTTCCCGTAGCATGTTGATGGAAACAGGTTTTGGCTGATAACACAAACTGAAATGGTTAAGTGGTGACTCATTGTTGTGAATAGTTTACACATGCTCGGACTGCGACAGACTTCCTCAATAAGGTCATCTACGACCAACAACTTGTGTTCACGTTCTTTGTTGCTCCATTCTATTATATCCTCTTCTTTTGGCAAACCCTTATGAAATTCAACCTTCACTCCCTCGACCCCATTAGTCGATGATTCGATGGTGTCATACAACCGCTGCCACATAGAGTAACAGTACATTATCTTCGTCAACCTTGTGTCAAACATAGCGTGTGCGTGATCTATAAGTCTCTTCGTGAACGAACTTTTGCCAGACTGAGTTGCCCCGCTTATGAAGATTGTGGATGGTGTTGGAAAGGGGAGCATAGCGTGGTTAACACTTTCCATGTTGTTGTTCGTATAGTGATTAGACTCTTGTGTATACATTGCAGAAGAAGAAACCGCTTATCCTCACATTCGACGATAGTGAAGTGGTGTTTGCTGCGAACTGACACAAAACGGGTACCTCCTTGCTATATATTCATAAACATAACGATCGTTTCCAGTATAGTTGTTGCGAGAAAATTGTTCAAGCATTATCTCTCTCAAACACCACCCTCTCAACCGGAACAAGAGATAATACACAACGTATTGTCCACAGGTTTTCCCCGCGAGACTCTGCACTCTGATGCGACTCCAAACAAGCGCTCTTCTGCTGATATGACGACGATGATGACGTTGGTTATTGTTATTTATATCTTCCCCAAAGTCTTGGACCTCTTTAAGTCTGCGGACTATTCCTCGATCGAACCCAAGACTATCAAAAATTGCAATACTGTTCTCGTTCACGTAAACAGCAAACCAGTGTTGACCATCTTCATGAGCTCTCTCTGTATTAACTATAATAGCAGATGGATAATCCTCCCTCCTTGTCATACGCTGCGCTAGGTCTTTTGTTAAATGATTCAGAGCGAACACACCCAAAACGTGGTGTCTAAGTATGGGGTCGCACTGTATGATACATTCCAGTTGGTGAGTGTTCATAACTTCATTCACTACAGCACTCCTTCTCTTATAGGACAACGTTCCTGCTTTTCTCTATTTGAAAAATGTCGTCGAATTCTCCATAAACCACACACGATACTGTCTCGGGAAGCGGTGTTGCAAACTGCGCTTCAAGTCTAAGAGTTCCTTGTTTTTGAAGGCGTAGATATGTTCCATCATTGTTCTGACCGAACACCGGATCCAATGAAAAGACGTACAATCCATACCCACCATGGAACTCATCCCGAGAAATGTCCACCCGATTAACACTTTCTCCATCTCCCATCATCCAACATGCATTAGAGCGGAATAGATTGACGTAGGCTGGGATGTAGCTTCGACCTGTTGCCGCTCCAAAGCGCAGTTTCATGGGACCTGACTCACCAACGATGGTGCCGTCGCAGAACAACACTATCTGTGATAAGTCCCAGTTGGCAAAGTTATAAGGATTCTTCTGGTAGTTACCAATCCCCGTGGCCTTGGAGGAGACAAACCCCGCTACAATCTTGTTTGGACGAATGCCTTGGAATATGTTATCCCACGCGAAGCTGGTTCGACCCTTGACAATAGAACACATCTTAACTTCCGTTCTTCGATAGGGATATTTTGCCGGTGTCTTAGATAGCGCTTCATTGTGTCCCCATATGACCCCTGGATTCACACACACTTTCAAAACCTTCAGAATGATGTCATCGATTTGAGCAGCATACGCAGTATCCGTTTTGGTTGACATGAGCAAGAATTGGGGAGTGGATCTGTACAATTCACTTGCACGTCGACTTGGTTCAGTATGTAGCGTTTCATCTGAAAGAGGTCATGCATCAAGGGGGACTCCAGGTCGAACGTTTTACTCTGGGAAGTGAGTTGATACCTGTTGAACATGCCCACATTATTCCCATTTGGGTTAGTTTCATCTAACTCTCCTGCAGTGTCCTTTGAAAAAAGTTGCGCCCCCATCTTTGTTGTGCTGTTGTTATAATTGGTGTTCAAAAGCATTTGAATGATGGCTTTGTAAGGATAGTGATTGGTTGTTGAGTTAATCAACCAACCTTGCAACCATACGTCTACTTGTCCGAAAAAGGAATGCAAGAAGAGATTTATTGGACCGCATTCTTCGTCGGGAACCAGTTCTGAATTGTCCGACCGTGTTATCTTACATTTGACATACAGGGAGGACCTTCTGAGGTCGATGTATTCCAACCCGTTTTGCCCACTAATGTGAAATTCGATGGTGTGGATGCAGACAGAGGTGATACTGGGCGACAATCTTGTAGATAGACCCTTTCAACAGCTGTTTGTGTTGGTGGTAGGTCGAATAAGGATAATTGGAAGGTTGCGTTTCGGTGAATAACTTTGGATCGTTTGTTAGCGCCGTCATATCCGATGACTTGTTATGTCGTCTCTAGGGTTTGTTGTTTGTTTGGATTGTCTTTTTTGAGTTGAGAGGAATGGTTTCAGTTAATTACCAAAGATGTCTACAATGGTTCTCTTTCTTCCGAATCCACGTTTCAGCTTCTTCTTCTTCTTCCCACTTGTGTTCCTACTCTTCTTCTTCTTGTTTATCACTGTGGTTGTTCGCTTTGTGAGGTGGTTTGTCCTCCTTCTTCTACTTCTCCCTTTCCCAGAGAGCGTGCGTCTTGCACTACTGCCTACGCGGCGTTGTCCGCGTTTTTTATTGATAAAGCCGATTGCGTTTGTAGAGACTGAGTCGGGGTGTCGTCTGATCTCTGCCTTTGCTTGATCTACGACCTGCTCACTTGGGGTTACTATTCTCATGTCCTTTTGTGGAATGACCTCCTTGTCAGTGACGATTGTTGTTGACTTTGTAGTAGAAAAGGTAAGTGGAGGGGGTAATAAATCTTGTGATGCTGGGCTTCGTTCCAATGTGATCATACTAGAAGCAGGTTTGAACCTGATAATGTTGAGGGTGTGGTCTGTTGTGGTATTGCTCCTCTTCCTTCCCTCAGCAACATCATCATAGTATTTACGCCACCTAGATATGTTTGGAATGTATAGACCATCATCGGTTTCATCTTTTCCTCGGTATTCCATTAAACTATCCGTCATGACTCCTCTCTTCGTTTTAGTTGAAGGGAATGTCTAAACCAAAAAAAAGGGTATCGTCTCAAATGAAGTGTCAATAATGACACATCTGTTAAGAATGTGGCTGGAGTGTCGCTTACATCTGTTATGTATATGTCAATCTGTTGAATAGTGTCACTGACGAGTCGAATGCTAATATCATATGGATCGTCTATTTTTATATTCCACGACTGTGTGGTTGTGGAATATGTTGTTGATTTTACCTGTCGTAGAAGTGGACGCCGTTCACCATCCACAATGATTGGTTCGCATATGGAACAATAGGTGTAGAGCATGTCATCTGTTACCTTGGTCTTCCTCCTTCCTTTTGCGCGTTTAGCATAAAATTCCCTCAAAGCAACACTCCAATGACCGTCCAACCGTAGAGGTTGCTGAAGATATAGGGAAAACTTGTGTGGTTGGTTGTCTGGGAAGTATAAAGCACTGTTGTTGTTGTGGGCGACTATCCATTCGTCCTTCATTCTGATATGTTATCCTTTCTTTGTGACTCACTTCTTCGTGCTGGAGTTGTGTTGGTTTTTCTTTGTTTTGTGTTGTTGGTTCAGGTTTATGTGATCTCTTTCGCGTCAACCCACGAATTGAATTTCGTTGGGAAACCCGCCCATTTAATAAGCGCTTGCTTGATGCCTTTCTTGTTACCTCCCCCTTCACTGTTCTGTATTTTAGAATACTCTCTATACGCCAAAGTGTGTCCTTTGGGTTTTTTTGAAATTTGCTCAATTCAGATTGATAAAATGAACCTTGGATTGGGTCTGACTGCAGATCTTCAACACTGTATATAGGAATACCATCTCGTCTCTGTCGACTCGCAACTTTGAAGACCTCTTGAGTCCATTTCTCTTGGTACTCTTTTTCAAAGGCTCTCTTGCTCATGGATAGTCGCACTAGATCTCCAATCTTAAACGCGTATCTCTCAACGTGGGGGGGGGGGTTACCTCTCTCCTCACGTGGGACGGTGTTTTAATCATTGATTTTTTACTGTCGTACATATCCAACCATATGCGAGCTCCGTTCGTGTGATTAACATCGGCTGGAGTTCTCCCGTTGGGAAGTGATCTGTGTGGACGGTGGTTATAGTTGTAAACAATGTCCTGAATAATGTTCGTGTATGTATACGTCCTCTTGTACGTGGAATATCTGTATAGCATAGTTTTCAATGTTCTAATAAAATGTTCGGCATAGTTGGCTTTAATATCATCATTTTGTGTAACAAAGTGATTAACATGAAACTGACTGTAAACTTTTTTCACAGCATTATTTCGGAACTCCATGGCTTTATCCGTCCTGAGCGTGAATGGCACCCTCACCCCCATATTTGTGACTAAGGTTTTCATGGCTGGGGCTTTCTTTTCCGATGATTTGTTTTTTATTGGTTTGATCCATACAAATCTGGAAAAACAGTCAATGATAATAAGCAGGTATTTTACACCCTCGTTGCTATGTGCTATGTTTGACACATCGCATAAGTCAGCGTCTGCTTGTACCCTGATTCCGCTGACTATAACTCTATTTCTCTTGAATCTTCTACGTGGAGCTTTGTGGAGGGTATACGCGTCTTGCTTGTTAAGCCACTTCCTCACACGCTGTGACTTAATGTGTGGGTCCTTTCTTTTCAAAGTCTGTTCAAACTTTGGATATCCTCCAAAGGAACCTGGTTCCTTGGGGTCATAATACCTACGAGCTAATATCTGCTGAGCCATACACCTTCTCCTCCACCGCCGCGGATGGTGTGTTCCTCCTTTTCACCCTCAACACGCAATGATAAAGCTCTTCTTGCCAATGATCTGTTTTAAAAACCGTATCGCGATAGTCCCTGCATTCATATTTTAAATAATACAGCGGTGATATGGCGCGCAGACTAGGAATGATACTTATGTAGTCTCTCCACTTGGTCATAACGGATTCTTCGTCTATAGAGACTAGTGCTTGCCCAACTGATTCACGTGACGTTGATTTCAAGTCTTGGAAAATGGTGTGGGCATAGGTCAACGTCAATAGATGATGTAGTATTCGCGAAATAAGAACGGATGTGGTATAACTTTGCGTAGAACGTGGGAGGTGATTGAAGTTTGTTTAATGCGGTGTTGGTGATGTTATTATAATTCTATTTCATCCCCGTGTTATATCGTTGTCTGTGTGTGGTGATATACACACCACACTCCACAAATATTCAAACCTTTGTTGTAACCTCCCCAAATGTGTTAGTGACTCGTGGCTGTGATTGAGAAACCCCATCTGGATAATAGGCGTGAATAATTGCACAACAGCTATACAATATTTGCAAGCATGTCCCCCTGGGGAATAATGGGTGCCAATAGCACTGAAAACACCCCAATGTGTTAGTGACTCGTGGTTGGGGTGATTACGAAAGCGATTTCAAAAACCTACAGTGATTAATGACGTTCCCAAGGTGATATATATGTATACAAATATTGTATAGTTGTTGTGCAATTATTTCGCGTGATTTGTCTCGACTTGTCGGGGGTAGTAAATCCTATGTTAATCTCCATTGGAAAATGTCCGGCAAAAGGCCTGCATACCACTACTTAGCATCTTTCACAAATCGCTTTTCTAATGAACCTGGTCATAATTAAAATGGAATCGACAAAATCCATTCCACGTTAAGAACCCTCTGCTATCGACAGACTCGATTGTACAATTTGGGCACTATCATGTATTCTACCATGGCTACGTCAAATGCTCGAATTGGATTGGTCAAGCCATAAAATCAGACGGTATCAATTTGGATTGAAAATGCGTCTGATTTCACGGCGCTTCACTGCGCACGTATACAACACTGCCGCACTACTTCAGCTTGGCCATCAACACGACTAATATCAACACAACAGACGTGATGGAAATGCTGATGAAACATTTATTAAAACTCGAAAAATACAATTATACGATTTCTCCTCCAAAATTATTAGGGGACCTCACTACCTTCTATTATAAAAATATTCAAAAACAATTACAATACACAGCCCCAAACATAAACAAACAATATCTAACATATAAATCAGAAAACCTTGTAAAAATACATCCCTATCTATCCCGTTCCCGTTCCCGTTCGTAAACATTTTCGTACCAGGTAAATGGTATATTTGTTTCCGTTTAGAATGGTAAATTCGCAAGATAACGGTCAGGCGAAACACAAAATTCGCCACTCATACTCCATCATGTCCCGTTGCATCTTTCAAAATGTCAAAAACTGAACCATGTAAATTCAGTTCTCTGCCACCTTCCCCCGAAGGCTGTCACTGCAGCTATGTTCGTACACTTTGAAAAGCTTGGCCACAATCCAGTCCCGAATAATGAGAATGATGTTCCAAGGAATCCCAAGTTAGTCGCATCTACACAAAGCTGCACTGTCACTCTTCCTCGCATGCCGGGGTGGAGGCACGTACGTGAAATCATGATCGACAACCGTCGGTCATAAAAATCAACAGTCTTGATGAGTTGCAGGTTATTGGTCGATCCGAAAATGATGTATTCTTCGATTCTGCAGGGTTCAGGGTCGACCGACAGTCAAGTATTTTCCACTGTCACTTCGAATTTTTAACCATTCGCAAAATGTAAACACTGGTTCCTCCGCCATTTCAAACTGTTGCATAACTGTCTGCTTCAAAGAAAATAAGTAGGTCAGACGATTCCATTATAGTGTGGCCAGGGGGGTACAGTAAGACGGCACAAAAAACAATAGGCTGGTTTCGGTCGTGGGGAGGTATGATTATAAAGTGTTACAATATTGCATTGAATAAACAGTAGTTTGTTTTCTTTGGACAAACTATTTTTATCCCCCGCAACGCGTTTTGCGGGTGGTTTTAATATGGACTCCGTCCGTGCGTGCGTCCGTCCGTCCTTGCACATTTGTCTTTTCCGGAGCAGAACTCTAAAAGCGTTCAATATTTCTTCACCAAACTTGGCAGATACTTTGATCTGGTGGTGTACTGGTGCCCATTGGCAGTTTTGGAATTCTGAATAGAATATTTGTGGCGTTTCAATGGCAACAAGTTTGACTTAGACTGAAATTGGTGGTAGTGCTCTTTTCCGGAGCAGAATTCTGAATAAAATACTTTTGTCATTTTGATGGCGACAAGTTTGACTTAGACCGAAATTGGTGGTTGTGCTATTTTCCGGAGCAGAACTCTAAAACCGTCCACTGTTTCTTCACCAAACTTGGCACATAGATTGGTTTGACGGTGTACTGGTGCCTTTTGGTAGTTTGGGATTTCTCAATAAAATATTTTTGGCATTTCCATGGTAACAAGTTTGACTTAGACTGAAATTGGTGATAGTGCTCCTTTCTGGAGCAGAACTTTAGAAACCTTTCAATGCTCTCCTTCCACTTTTCTATATACACACCTAAATATTTGACATAATCATAACTCGTGGACATAATCATGAAGAGTATTTTGCCATTGCGGGAGATATTGATGACTTTTTCTTCTTGTTTATGTTTCAATGTTAACAAAAATACGAACGGCACCTACCACTCCCTTCACAGATGTGTTCAATTCGCCTCTCCTCCCATGCCGGAGTACGCACTGTCTTCCGCAGGACGAGGAAGTTCGATGTTAAATCGGTTATGGTAGAATGGAAATAAACATACTGTGTTTGGAAATTAGATGAATGTTTCGCATTCGGCTTCAATGGAAATTTAGAGACTATCAATTCCGTCTAAAATTCATCTAATTTCCAAAGACAGTACGTTTATTTCCTAAATATTAACTCACTGGAGTGTTGACATTCACAGTGAGAAAAAATATACTAATTGAAGGTTGTTTACAATGGCATATGTTGAATATAGACGAGCATGTTCAGTCTGAAATGCAGGTCAGCTTGAAGATAGCAGTCAGATGTACATAAATCCAGACATGTGAAAAGTCCCGTGCCGCACAACGCAACAAACAACCTTATATAGCTCTCACACAGTTCTCGAGCATTCTAGCAAAGCTAGGCTTATCATTATTCACTGAGAACTTTATAGAAATCCGTTGAAATCGGTGAAAAACTCATGATGACAGCCGCAAATAAACAAGATTGCCAAGGGGGGCAACTCTCAATCGCTATCAAAAAGGCGTGCCGCTAAAAAAAACTCTTGCCATTGAACATATATGATGCTAGATGCGAGATGCGAGCCAAAACCCACACTCCAAACTTTAAACATTGTGACCCATAATAATTATCACTTAAACAATGTCATATTACAAATTACACAAAACACACTCTCATAACAGTAGTACCTGGCAGAGTAAAAGGGGATATGCGAGAGTGAGTGAGTGAGTGAGTGAGTGAGTGACATCAGCAATATTGCAGCCAAATCGTGCCAATATAATAACATAAACTTTAATTATATATGAGGTTTTCCCTAACATTTGTCAAAAAAGGACAGTAACACAACCCAGCTACCACAGATAGAAATTTAAAACTAGCATGTAAGTGTTAAAACATGTACTACAATACAGGACAACACAAGATAGAAACCAGGCTATAAATCACCAACAACTGAAGGTAGATCACCATACTATAGAGCAGAGGGACTTCCAGTGTCTTTGCTACCTGCGTGGACCCTAGTTGGATTTACATCGTTTCCTTCATATGTTGGTAATTTTGGTACAATTTAGCCATACGTTAAAACAACATATATACTGCGATTAAAATCACGGACAATGAACAATACCGGGGCACAATAATGTTACGCTACCTTCACCATCTTTGCACGCGTATAGCCACTAACAATCCAATTCATTTTCACAAATTAAAATCCATATGCTATTAGCAATACATACCAAAAGTTGTCAATTAATGTAATTTCATTTAAATTAAATGATGAAATGAACTTGTAAATTATTTAAAACATCCTTCTTCGTTTTTACAGTGAAATACTTGACCCTTGTGATGGACGGGACAAGCATGAGTATCTTACTTGTATCTCTGGCAGGTTGTATGATGTACACACTTAGCGAGTGGGGAAGAGCAAAGCTTCTGCCGTCCGGTTGTCGTGTCAGTTTTAACCACGTGAAGTCCGTGCACTACCGTCGCTCCGACTTACGGCGGCCGACAAGCTGATGGTGATGCGGCCTTAGCCGTGTTATAAAACTTGGACAGACTGTACAAAGGTGCGGGGTACCTGTGACACCGATCTGGATTGGACTGACTGACTGAGTTTAGTTTTACGCCGCTTTTAGCAATATTCCAGCAATATCACGGCGGGGGACACCAGAAATGGGCTTAACACATTGTGCCCATGTGGGGAATCGAACCCGGGTTGTCAGCATGACGAGCCAACGCTTTAACCACTAGGCTACCCCACCGCCCCGATCTGGATTGGAACGTTTGACAAGCAGAACAGAACAAGAAATAAACACAAACCGTGAAATACGAACTTCATTAAACTCGTGAAAGATTTAGTATAAAACTTGCTTTTGCTCGTTTGATACTAAATCATTAACTCGTTAAATATAAAGGATATCACACGGATGGACATTTAGTATGTTCTATTTGTATAATGCAGAGTCAACTGAAAATTAAGGTAAAACACCATGAAAACAGGAGTTGGTGAAGGTTATGGAATAATACGTCAGCCCTTGCTGTGATACTGAAACTTAGTCACTGAAAAGCACCGTACATTGCAAGGCATTCACGTCATTTATAGAGGGAGTCGAATTGTTGGTGCAGTGTCACTGATTGTTGTGTCACCTGTATTCTTTAATGAAGTATTCTCTTATCGTTTAACGTACTTGAAGTATTTCATTTGATTTTGCCTAAATTATAAGTTCCAAGTACATTAGAGTTTACAAAATATCTCAGTATGATGAAAGACGCGTAACTGGGGTACCCGACTGTATTTCAGTCATATATCGACCAAAACAAGTTATACATGGCAGAGTAAGGGGGGCATCGGTGAGTATTTTGTCATTTCTCATACTGGCTGTCTTAAAACACAGACTACCCGAGTATAAAGAACTGAACTTCTGCCGTCCCGACGCGAGTCCCCGTGTGTGGTGTCAGTTTCAACCACGTGAAGTCCGTGCACTACAGTTCAACCGACACACAGTGGACGGAGAGCCTACGGTGACGCGGTCTAAGCCAGGTTATAAAACTTGGACGGACTGTATGTAAACCTTCATTTCATTCAGATCGTGAGCGTCCTTGGAGCTGGTCACAAGCTAATTGGAATTGCACAATCGCCCGACCCTGGCGTCGCCATTTTCACCCAGACATAGACATTTAAACTCTTTAAAGTCTCGACAGGGCGCCTAGCCACCGGCTCTTCAGGCTCCGCCCCCCCTCAAAAACTGCAAGTATAACTTGCCTTCTGTAAATACCATCACCTATTTCAGTAACTGTAAATACCATAATATCACCAATTGTCTTGTAAATATTTCACCTTTGTTTCATCAATCTTATATGTTTCTTCTGTGTATCTTGTATATAGTATATTTAACACAAACCCCCAACACACACCCACTGCCCCCCACTCTCAAACCCCTCCCCCCACCCCCAAACATGTCATCCCCACTACCTTCCATATCACTTTTCTCCAGCCCAAACAAAGATTTCCCACAACTTACCTCCCCAATCAATATCAACCCCATACCAATCAATTTCGGAATAGATTTGGACCACCTCCTCCCATCCCAACCCATGGAAATCACTAATCCCCCACCACCACCACCCACAAAAACTCCCAATATCCAACAAAACAAAAAACGCCCACATATCTCACCTCAAGCCCCTCAACAAGCAAGCAAAAACTCATGCGATCAAGACACACCACCTCAACCACAACCAACCAAACACCTACTACTAGCATTCGCCACAAATACCAACACACCTCTAAATCACACCTACTCGACCAACAAATTTGCCCTCTGCCTGAAAAAACAAAACATCACCTACAAGTATATAAACTTCTGTGGCAGAGGGTTCAAGGTAACATTTCCAGACGAGCAATCACTAAAAAGCACACTAAAACACACACTCATCGACGGAAATACAATAAAATGGGAATACCCGAGGTGGCAGACACAATCACAAGGAGTCCTACACATCGACAACAGGGAAACACCAGCAGACATACAGGAATACATCCACATAGCAAATAACATCACAAACCAACCCAAAATCACCGACTACAAAACAATCAACACAAAACAACCATCTGCAAGCAAGCCCAACACTCAAATTACTTTCCTCACATTTCAATCCACCACCCTACCAACCTACATCACATTCGGAGCACTAAATTACAAAGTTCACCCCATCCGCAAAAACCCCACACAATGCAAAAACTGCTTTCAATATAATCACACCACAGATAACTGCAAAAACTATTCACTATGCCAAAAATGCGGGTCAGACATGCACGACATAACAGAATGCACACACGCTACATATTGCATACACTGTCAAATACATGGACACTCTGCAAACCAAAACACATGCCCCATAAAACAAACACAAATATTAAAAATTAACAAGCACCTCAAAAAAACTGACCTGCCCAAACATGCAACTTACAACCACAGAAACAACTACTCGCTACTATCTCTCTCATCCTCCTCTCCCTCAAACATCTCCTCTTCCTCCAACACTTCCACCCCTTCCTACCACGCCCCCCCCCACGCCCCCACCCACCCAACCAAATCCCATAAATCCCGCCAACATCCATCCCTACCTCCCTCCCAAAAAAGCCACTACATCTGCCCCCAAAACAAACCTCACAATCACCCTACAAAAAATAAACCACAACCTAAACCTCATCATAGAATTTATCACCGCAGCAATACTTATGCAAAATCCAACAGCTAAAAAATTCCACAACATGGCACGTAAACACAAAATATACCACAAGAGCCTAGCCAGTCTCATCATCGCAGTAAAATCCCTATCATAAACAACCCACTACTAAAGCTACCCTAGCACCTAAACCCTCCATTCAAAATGTCTGCCCCATCCATGGCTTATTATAATATTCTATTCCAAATTACTGCAGTCATGGCTCTAATGCAATGGAACTGTAATGGCCTCCGAGCAAACGGGCATGAGCTTAAGGCACTCATCGCCCAAAACAAAATCTCGCCCCAAATAATTTTCTTGCAAGAGACAAAACTATCACCCAAATTCGCCTTCAAAATCCCAGGCTACAATTATACCAGGAAAGATAGACCTCGGCCAATAAATCTCCCAGGTCCCCCTGCTGGGGGACTGGGCATATTTATTTCAAACAAACTTAACTATTCAGAAATTGACATTCCAACCACTAATCTAGAAGTCCTGGCTATAAAAACAACAATAAATAATAAATTATTAACATTCATAAACATCTACAGAAGACCCTCTATTAAACTTATACCCCAAAATTTAGACATTATAGCAAAATTCTTAACGCCAAACACATTTATCCTCTGGGACCTAAACTCTCACCATCCATTATGGGGCACAAAACCCTATACTGACAATAACGGCTTTCTTCTGTCCAACTGGCTAGACGACCACAACCTCATTACACTTAACGATAACCAACCCACCAGATACCCTCTCTCCCACGTACAATCACCAACAGCAATTGACCTAACAATCACCACCCCTACATATACAAAATCTTGCCTATGGGAGGTACATTCAGACACCTGGGGCAGTGACCACTGCCCCATAAAAATTACCATATCTACGCTACTTCCACCAGAATCACAAACAAACCCTCATACTACCCCCATCCCTAGTGCAGAAATCAAATACAATATACACAAAGCAGACTGGAATAAATTCACCAAATTATGCAATCAAGTTGACCCAACCAACATTATAAACACTGACACAGAAACCTTTAACTCACAACTCACCAACACCATTATTGATATAACAAATACATGCATACCCACATTTCGGACCACCCAAGCACAGAAAACAGTCCCATGGTGGAGCCAAGACATTATCAACGCCAGAAAGGCACGGAAAAATGCCCTCAATAAATCAAAGAGGGACCGTTTAAAAATACATTTGGCTAAACAACTCAGAAATAACACTAAACAACTAATCAAGGCAGCAAAAAAGGAACATTGGAGGAAATTTTGCTCGACCCTGAGGCTAAATCAACACAACTCTAGAAAAATGTGGAAAAAATTCAAAGCTATTCAGGGAAATTCCAAATCTATAATTCAACCCAACCTTCCGAACCTCCCCACAAATAAAGATAAAGCTAATGCTGTTGCTGCCCATTTTTCGAACACTAGTAGCTCTACCAACTACACAGCAAACTTCCAAAACACCATACAAAACCACCCACCCTACTCACCTGAATCACCCCACTCAGACCTACCTATAAAGATAAACATACACGAACTTAAGGCAGCTCTAAAACATAAAAAAACAGCCTCAGCCCCTGGTCCAGATAACATTACATACACCATACTAAACAAACTTCCACCAAACATCTTAAACTTAACACTCACCCTATTCAACCATATCGGGACCACAGGAAACATACCATCTTCATGGAAAACAGCTAAGGTGGTGCCAATCCTAAAGCCAGGGAAACCCATTAACTCCCCAGATTCATTTCGACCCATTTCCCTTACCTCACATTTATGTAAAACACTAGAGTCTATAGTAAATAATAAAATAAAACACCAAATCAAAACCCATAACTTAATTAAGCAGGACCAGAGTGGCTTCACTCCAAATAGGCAAATTTTAGATCACATTTACATTAGGAACATGATATAAAAGTAGCCAAAGCACAAAAACAATACACGCTGGCCATTTTTATTGACTTTAGCAAAGCTTTCGATATGATCTGGCACAACGGCCTAATCCAAAAATTTCAAGAAAATGCCATACACGGGCGGATTCTAAATTTCATTCAAGCTTTCCTTAATAACAGACAAATAATAGTCAAATCTCACAACACTGTCTCGGACCCTTTTCCACTAGAAAATGGACCCCCCCAGGGGAGCATAATTTCCCCAACACTATTCAACTTTATGATTAATGACATATTTCCGGACAAGTGGCCAGAAATTTCTACTGCAAAATTTGCTGATGACATTTCCTTTTGGACATCATCCACCTCAGGAACACAAGCCACAATCAAAACTCAAAGAATGCTAAACCACATCCAAAACTGGGCCCATAAATGGGGGTTCCACATTAACGTTAAAAAACCCGTGGGCATCCTATTCAAAAAGCAAAGAATGCAAAATTATACACCCAAACTCCACCTTAATAACCAAGAAATTAAGTTCGAAAAAGAGGCAAAATTCGTAGGTGTAACTTTTGACCAACACATGACATGGACACCCGACATTAATAATCTGGTCAACTCATGCCAAAAAGATCTAAATCTCATGCGAGCCATCAGTGGTACAAACTGGGGAGCCGACAAACAAACACTTACTAATATAAACAAAACTCGTATACAGTCTAGACTGGACTACGCTGCTCCGGTCCTCCACTCCCTCTCCCCATCCAACCTACAAAAACTCAACTCTATACAGTACAAAGCTCTTAAACAAGCCCTAGGCACTAGGACTGGCACCTCCCACAACACTCTTCTCCTACTCACAGGCATACCTTCAATCAAAACAATAATAAAGCAAACCGCACTCAATTACTGGGCTGGGGCCCCACACAACCCAATTTACAAACTTATCACAACCAAATACACCAACACTAAAAAATCCACTATTAAAAAAATTAAAAACAACCCAAACAAAGCCCCTCTGCTCACTCACCTCAACAGTCTGCTTCACTCACAACACCTAAACACCATCCAGCACACACCTCCCATAACAAGCTACATTCATGACAAACCCCCACCCTCCACAGATACCACCCTAGTAGAAACACATCAAAATCTCCCTAAACCCACTGATACCCAAACCAAAACAAACCTCATCCAAACTCACATCAACCTAAATTACCCCAACCATACCCAAATATACACAGACGCTTCAGTCGGCACAAATAAACGTATAGGCATAGGCATCCATGTAAAACAAACAGCCCCCTTAACAACAAACCTCCACTATACAAACCACACAAACATGAACACAGCAGAACTTACAGCAATCTTAACAGCACTACACCTCATCCCCACTATGCCCCACACCAACATCTTAATACTTACAGATTCCCTCAGCGCCGTCAAACAACTCCAACACAAGCACTCGAAAGCACGAAACGACCTAATACACAACATAATTATACAGACTTACTCACTCCAACAATTAAATAAAAACATAACATTAATGTGGATTCCAGCTCACACACACAACCAAGGAAATAACACAGCAGACATAGCAGCCAAACTAGCCACCACACACAACTCTCCACCCATACAATTCCACACATCCAAAACTGAAATAAAACAACTCATTAAACACCACATAATTAACCAAAACTACCAACACAACCTCAACACAAACAAATCCACCTGGGTCAAAGCAATCATAACTAAACCTATCACCAAAACACTCACCTACTCAAGCAACAAACACATGGACACACTCATCACAAGATTAATCACTGGCATTACAAACCTAAACTATCCATTATTCAAACAAAACAGACACCCAGATGATTTATGTACACATTGCAATCAACAAGAAACAATTGAACACATATTTACACACTGCCACCTGCAACAAACAAACATCACACAACTACACAGCAGCATTCCAGCTAAATATCACAATAACATACAGCTACTTTTTAATCCCTTAAACCCGTCAACTATATTCCATGCCATAGCCACCTTCATTCAAAACTCAAACTTAATCAATAAAATTTAGAACTTCCCAATCAATCCCCACAATACTACCTCTCAATAACCTATATATTTAGACCAGGCACCCAAATCTCACTTCTCTATACTGCTACTCTATCACGAACATAAGCCTGCTCATTTAGACCTGGGAAACAAATTCATTTATTTATAGTTGTCTTATTTCTGCTAAAAGGTCCGCGCCTCTCTCAGCCAATCAGCAACCACTAAAACGTAAATAAACCCAGCACCAGCCCTCGTGTACAAAGGTCACTGTACCACCATAACATATCCCCCAACATGCTATACATTTATTCTATACTCACCCCCAACCCTCACCCCCCTCCCCAAATTTTAACTATCTTATACTTATTCCAACTCCTCTTATTATTAACAACTGCTTATTTTTTCTGTCTCTCTTCATAATTTCGGCTTTTTATTTTATTTATATTATATTTTTAACTACTTTTATCCTAAAATTACTTAGGCTTAATCTCCAATAATTTACATTTTTTTGGGGTATGGTGGTTTATCCCTATTATTCGATATTAATTAATTATATATCAATCCCACCTACCCCGTCGGCGACATTGGCCATGCTAAAAGCCGACGTAAAACTATAAATTTCGTTCGTTCGTTCTGGCCATCATTCTAACAGATCTTACAAGCATCGAAATGGAAACTGCTCTCTTTGACCTCAACACTCGTCGGTACGAAACTGAGATGAAGTTTAAAAGGGCCTGCGAACAAGTGGTCCTTCTCAATGACAAACTGGAGGGTTTGGAGACTCGCTACAAGCAGGCACGTCGAGCAAACCAGCACTCCTTTAGATATAACCTACGGCTCAGAATGGCAACAGTTGAAGGCATTCGGAATGCCTTCACCGAGTGTGCCTTTGAAAAGGCTGAGAAAATTATAGAGCTCAGATTCAACATCGCTCAATTGGACATCACAGACACAAGCTCAGAACAGAGTGATTCTGACTTGATGGAAGATTTAAAACACACCATGAGTTTGACAACATACACTCTCTAGCCCTTTTCAGGGCTGACAAATGAAACGTGTATATCTAAAAACTGTATTTAATACCAGGTCCCACACGTGACCCAGTTGTATTCTGTTTCTGTACAATAGCCCATGTGCCCAGAGTACTCATAAACTACTTGTTCTTGTAAATATCACTTGTGACATTTTTTAGCAATGTATATAATGTGACATTTAAATAAAATACTATCTTATCTTGTCTCATCTGTATATTGCGCAATCCCTTTGCACTG
Organism: Haliotis rubra; assembly: GCF_003918875.1. Lineage (NCBI taxonomy): Eukaryota > Metazoa > Mollusca > Gastropoda > Lepetellida > Haliotidae > Haliotis > Haliotis rubra. Next base: position 174,810 of record NW_025765312.1, read on the forward strand.
TTTGAGGGCACCCGTCAAGAGCAAGCTCCTCGCGGTGGGTGCTGGATGATGCTAACAGCTGTTCGCCCGGATTAGGCCCAGGGCATAATATTGGTGTCCAAAGAAACAGTTAAAAAAAGGCAGACAAGGGGAGTGTATGGGGAAGTCTGAAGACCGTCTATATTGCCCAAGAGGCAATCCTAGTTTCTTCCTGTTCACACGAGCATCTACATTAAAAGAGATTTTGTAGTTTTATCTATAAAAATAGAAAATAGTACATGGATTAATACCAAGTCCGTGAACACAAAAGAGATTTGAGATGACAAGGTCGTTTTAAGTCTACATGCGCGATTATATCACTGTCCTTCGTCGATAGATATTTATATCTATAAGTTTTTAGTTAACATACATATTTCATAGTCACCATATGGCTGAAATACTGCCGATATGACTATCAATTTTAAGAAACACTCCAACTTCCAAGCAATCAATTGTTCTGCTTGTTAAAAACTTTCAAATCCACGTCGGTATCACAGCCTCACAGGCCACCGCACCTGTGTACAGTCTGTCCAAGTTTTATAACCCAGGTAAGGCCGCTTCAACATCAGCTTGTCGTCCGCCGTAAGTGGGAACGACGGTAGTGCACGAACTTCACGTGGTTGAAACTGACACGACACACTGGGAGACACAACAAGACGACAGAAGCTTTGCTCTTATCATTTACGAAGTGTGTACATATTAGAAGCAGTCAGAGAAATTTACTGACGCCTTTACTTCAATACAGCACCAATATTCCAAAAGTATCTAACTAAAAGTCTTAACTCGCTCACTGTAACTGTAACTTGCCGGTCCATCGATCACTTGATTGTCTGGTTTGTTTACAGACAGCCGTCACACATGGCAGCAGCAGCTGTTTCTCGACTGGATCTTTTAAAATCAGGGAAATATATTCTGACAACCTTAAAACTGCTATAAAAATGGCTAGTTATGTTTAGGTTGAGTGTGCAAAGGTCTCAATGTATAAAATTGTTGAAATTGGGTAAAATAAATGTGTACACAGTGACGTAAAAAACAGCTAATCGAACGGTTTTCGAACTGTTTGATGACAGCATCCGATAATAGGCTTTCGAATGACGTCACGGGAATCCCCGGGTTGCCATGAGCGGGCTTTACAAACTGCAAATATGGCTTGAATTAAGAGCTGCAATCCTCCTAAAATGTACATAATTGCGACAAATAAACAACCAGTGTAGTCAATAAAAGCAATACTTAACAGATTCATACGGAAATCAGCACACCCAAGGGACCTCATGCATGTCAGTAACATCCAAATGCACACCTCCCCAAACATGTGAGTGAGTGAGTTAATATTTAACGTCACATCGGCAATATTTCAGCCATATCGTGACGAGAACCTTCGATATTTCCCCAAACATGTCCTCACCCGACTTGGGTGTAATGGCTGCCGTTTGTGCTGAACGATTTTTCACGTCGGCTCTACTCATGATTGCAGGCGGAATTATTCTTAATATGTAAAAATAATCTTTTGGGATGAAAAAAAGGGAACAAATATATTATTGTTGAAAATGTAATTTTATGATCCGGTAGCTTCACATGCTTATATATGTAATTTTATTGCCTTTAGTCGACACGGTTAATTCTCAAAAAAAAACATTGCAACTAACTTTGTGGACAATAAAGGCAGATGAAAAAATCCGGTGTAATAAATACTGATCATTGAATGAATCAGTCAATTTTTAAAACGTGTAAATAATAACGGCTTTAATAATTTATAAGCAATAAAAAACCACCGGAAATGATGTGCCCGGTATTACTTTGCTGGGGTATATAATGGCGTGTCAGCACGGGTGGCACGAGAAGAATACACGCTCACCATGTGGACACCAGAGAATATTCAGCTGTTAATCAACAATCACCAGATACCCTGTAAGTAATGCATTTTATGTTGTTTATTTTACATGTAGTACGTGCGTAAATGATTTTGGTCAAGTAATAATACATGTGTTTACAATGTACTGTTATGCCATTGTCGGGATAGGACCTTTTTTCCATTCAGGTCCCAAAGTTTTGCATTCGGTGTGTTTAATAAATTGATTTAAATTAACTGGGCCTTCTATCAATTAATTTATGCACTGAACTGACATGATTTTGAAATTATTTGGTTCGTATTAAGGCTTCATTCAACATTTTCGTTCACACTTCAAAAGTTGTCAATAAGTGGTCCCTTTCCAATGTTAATAATAACTTTTCGGGATTTCCCCGTTTAATTTACAAAACAAATCACAGTTGCATAGGGAGACATTTCAAACTGAATGTACTTGCGCTATTGTCTATGATTTTAGTTTTGCTGCTTTTATGTCACCGTAACAGGCTCACAATAAATATGATTTTAGAAAACATAACTTAAATGTCAAACAAATTCAATGGTCAAAATACCTTCATGACAAATTGTGTGTTTTAAATTTTGGATTTGTTTTCAAGATGAATGGGATTCCTCAAAATCTCTCAATTATGAGGAATTGAAGTGTTTTATAGAACGCATTGAAAAAGGAGGTAAGGTGTTGGCCCGCACACTAACATCTGTGCTGATCCTCTTAAAACCAAAATGGGCTGGTGCCTTACTTCCAATAACCAACTTAAAAAGCAAGATTAAATATAAAAAAAACCACCCCAAAGCAGTTGAATGGTTCACTGAACCACAAGATCCAGACATAATCGGAAATGTCTTTAGGCTGCAAGGAATTGGTTTTTCTCATCTCAACACATTTCATAAAATTCAAAACATAACATTAACTAATGAAATGGCTATGGAACTGCGCTATCATGCATCCAAACAATCCCTCACATATGACACTGTCCATAAATATATTAACCTTTTTAGACCTGAGGGAAATGAAATGTCACCACAACTTTGCTTGTATCACCTCAATAATGTGCACAAAATCAAAACTGAAAAAATAAGAAATCATAAACAGGACATTGACTCCTTCAAGAATGCCCCGTTTGCATCGTCAGCTGCACCATCACGATTAAAAACAGATAATTCTTCCTCTGAAACGCAACTGCAACAAAAAAATGAATGTGTCACCGCTGAAATGAAACATTTAAAAGAACAATTCACTCTACTTCAACTTGACTTGGATGCTATTTCATCATCGGCTAATGAAATCTTAGAAGAAAACATTCAACAATCATCCACAATTAGCAGTCTCAATAATAACCTGAACCAAATGAACCACCAATATCTGTCTTGCCAGGAAAAAATTAAAACATTGAATATCAGGCTTTCTAATAAAGAAAGCAAGATGAAATCTTTGAATCCTAAAAACCTCCAAAGAACGCTGAAAAGGAAGGAAGAACAAATAAATCAGCTGCTCCTTGAATTAAAACATGTCATTGCGGAAAAAAACAGCTTTAAAAGTGGCTTTAAACAATGAAGAAGCTAGTAACATTTCCCTCCAAAAAAAACAACAGGATGAAATTGTCTGTCTTAAAAAGAAAGTCAAGAAATTTGAACACAGTTGTGCTTTTGTGAATGAAACTATCTGCTATCTTCGCCATGAAGTTAATTCGGCACAACAAACAAACAAAATTTTGGAAATAAAAATGAAAGAACAACAAAAAACAATTACCCAGCTGATCAATGAAGTGGATAGTGCGCTCAGGGAGACGTACAGTCTCAATTTCATCAATGAAGGCATCTATAGTGATAATTTAAGAGCAGTTATCATGCACCCTGGAGCAAATGGTGTCAGCTCACACCACATGGCTGATACAATTAAAACAGTTCTTGAAGGCCTGGCCAAAATAAATGCTCCTAAACTCCCTTGTCATGCAACAATTTGCAATATTCTTCAAGAAGCAAACCTTGTTGGTAAAATGCATGTTGCTGATGTGTTGCTGGAGCATCCAAATAGTTGTCTCCATGTTGATGGCACGACTGACCACCAGCGTCATTTCTATGGGTACCAAATGTCTACAACTTCCCTGCCCAGCATGTCCATGTGCATGGTAGAAACTGTATGTGGTGACACAACAACACAAATTAACCAGCTGTGTACAGTTCTGGAGGATTTTGCTAAACTTCTATCCTCCAAGAATGAAGATTCTCAAGAATTATATGACAATATGTTGGTCAATTTAAAAAATATCATGACGGACCAACATATTGTCAATAAGGTGTTCAAAACCAAATTGGAGGAATTACGATGCAGCGTGTTGTCCAAATCCGAAGATATCTGGAGCAAACTAAATGAAACTGAACAAGCTCAAACCGTAAATGTCAACCAGTGGTTTTGTCACCTACATGTGCTATTGGGTCTGGCAAATTCAACATCTCTTGCCATTTCTCAATATGAAAATATCATTACCGATAAGGGAAATTTGAACACCTTAAAAAGATATTTCAGCGGTGACAAGAAACTTGAATTTAGCCGTGCTGAGGACGTAATCAGATCCGTTTCCAGCCTTGTTACTACTTTAGGCCATCCTGCTGCTGGACTCTCTGCCGACTTCACCTCATTCATGAAATCCATAAACCAACATATCCATTTCAAACAATTCCAACATAATCGTTTCAACATCATCTTCCATAACGCTGCAGCAACAATACACCACAAACATCACCTCCAGCAGTTCCTGGCCAGCAACACACATGAAAATAAACTCATTAAAGCTGTAAAAGAAGATCTATCTAATGACATCTTCCTCTCTGAAGTTCTGGCTCTTGATCTTTTCCATGTCCATATCTCTCACCCATTTTACAGTTTAATTTTAAGTAAAAAAACAGCAAATCACATCCTGGATCTTAATACATACTTTGTTCAAATGCATCATTATCTTGAACAAATATCGTCAAATCCATCAATGATACTTCAGCAGGATTTCATCATGTGGCCATCTTTCAAACTAACAGATCAGTCTTTTCTATTGGCATCTGCAGCAAATCATCCCTACATTGACCTCACCTTGGAATGTCTTGGACTAATGGCAACTTATTGTCTCATTGATTTTACTCGTCTTGTTGGTAATCAATTGCCATCAGGATGTCATGCAGATGATAGTACTCAACTCAGAACTGAGTCATCATCTGTACCAAAATCAAACAGTATTGGAGAAAGTCAGTTTGCCTTTCTCAAACATCTCCGTCGATTTAAACCCAATGCGAGCACTCCCCACCTGGAAGCCAACATCATCTGGGCGTACAACAAGCCATATGCTTGGTTGCAGTCTCTGTCTCCTGAAGATCGCCACCTCAAGCTGGAACAAGCCCGCCTGCAAATGAAGGAATTCAAGGTTATCTGGCAGCAACGTCGCCAGAACCTTCATAAGCAGAGGTTGGAAAGACTTCAGAAGAAGAAAGAAGCGGAGACAGAACGAGACCATCGTAATGCAGTCAAGCGCTTGGAAGCCACACAGTCGGTCGCCACTCAAGGAGGCCACTGTAGTACACCAGAGGATGTGGATAATGCTCTCATTGGGAAAACTGAAAAACAACAAGTTGCCTGTCTCTCATCACAGATCATCTTCTACAGAGATGTTGTCAAACCAAAAGGAGTCCCAAGAAAGACGTATTTCTTGTCTGAAAAAAAAAATCCTTTTGATGCTGCCAGTCTCAAACTGAAATTGAAAAATATTCTTGAAGTCCACAATCTAAATAGCCAGTCGGTACCATTATCGTCGTCTGCTGTTGTTGTGTCACCACAGACTCGCAAACGTAACATAAATGTTACTAAGTTTATCGATTCTCAGCACCTTTGACAAGTGTAATAAAGTTGAAGGTGCGAACAAGAGAATCAAAATAATATCAGAAATGCCAAATCCTGTTGGTAGAAAAGTACGCCACAAGTTTAAGTCCATTTCTGGTAAAAGTTACAAGTGGTACAGAGGTACTGTACTTCAGGCCAGTGTTCCAGGTACAATGCCATCCTATGCAGATGATGATGAGTCTGATGCAAGGAAATACATGCTCTTTGACATTAAAGACGATGGGTACGAAGACATCAGCTCCATTCGTATGGAAAAGGACTGGCACCAGGGAGATGTGGTGTTTGATTCACAATAGGTAACACTCTAATGTCATTGGTGCACCTTGTCACATCCTCCTGTTGTGTGGTGTTGGTCAGACAAAGCAGAGTGTTTGCAATGGTTTTTATTCCCCCTACTCCACTGATGGTCAGACAAAGCAGAGTGTTTGCAATGGTTTTTATTCCCCCTACTCCACTGATGTTATCATTTCACATATGTTCTGTTGGTGAATGTTTTATTTTTTGGTGAAGGACATTATGTTGCTTGCTATACATGTTCACCCTAATATGTTGGATGATTTAATATATACATTTTATGATTGTTTTCAATTTTCATATGCCCACACAATAGCACATCCCTTATTGCTTCTTCATCTGTTAATTGAACAATTATGTAATGTGGTATATAAAAAAATTATGTATGTCACGTTTTAATTGTTCAACCTAATCATCGTCATGTTATTTGCAAAACGTTGATGTAGAAAGTTATGTTGAAAGAGCCTTTGAAAACTTATTAAGATTCATGTTGATGTATTTATCGATACCCTAACATTATTTCATGCAGTGCTATAACCAGCCTTTGCTTTCCCTTGCAGCTATATTGTAACCTTGAGAAATTTTATAAAAGGTGAGTGTAAATCATTTATTAATAATATTTATTATTGTTAAGTTGTAGTATTGAATATTAATAGTAACATCTTTGCTTTTGAATTATGTTTCGTATTTTGTTTTGGGTTTCAGATCCAGTATCTTGTACCTTTTTGAAATCAGCAGAAGCCAGTCAAGGTAAAATTAGGAAGAATATCTTTTACTAAATTTTCATAGGAAATTTCTTATATTTATTTACAACAATGAGTTCATTCCAAAGTTATTCCACTGACATCATCAGATATCTAGAATCCCATCCAGTCCAGAAACCCCCGCAGGAATGATGTCACCACTTTCCGTTATTGCTATCTGACAGCAAGGGTTTCCGGTTGGATAGGATCCAGGATGCTGATGGTGTTCCAGTGGAATATTTGTGCAAGGCTGGGGGCAGAACAGTGGCATTGTTTCAGCTGTTACATAGGGAGCTACCAAAGCTCCTACACAAGCACGGCAAATACGCCGCTATATATGTATGGAGTGGCACATGCGATATTACCAAAAAAATTGGACAGACCAAAATGATTGGCATACGTACTCCAGGCACTTCAGTTCCCGAGGAAGTGATAAGTACTTTCAAGGACATGTGCAGATATGCCTTCAGCCAGGGCTGCCACATTAAGTTTATCGGTGTTCCATACTATTCTGTCATGGAGTACAATAGGTACAAGGGATGTTCCGTGCCAGGTAGCTATGAAGATCATGATAGGGAGGTGGTAAAACAGGTAAATGCAATAAATGAGGGAATCACATTGCTTAACACGCAATTCAACAAAAATACATTGCAGTTTAATGCTGACTTGCTTAAAACCAGAGGCGCACGCCGTAATAGAAGGGCAAGTCGGCATTTAACTGGGCCACGTAGTCGACAGAAGATCATGTGGCACCTTCTGTATGATGGATTACATTCAGGTGAACTCCTGTCACAGCAGTGGTTGAGGCGGCTTCACCTGGATGTAATCGAGGAGTGCTACAGAGACCCACGGCAGTTACTTGTCAGTGTAGAACCCCAGGATGAGCTACAGATATCCTGAAATGAAGTGTATCCCTCATTGACACTTAACACCTCCAAATGACACCAACAGTTGAATGCTGTGACCACTCCATACATATATAGGAATCTGTTCTGCCCACAATCCTTACTTTACTGCTATGTGTAGGCGATAAGGGGGGTGGGGATTTATGGAGGTAGTTCTTGAATATTACTTTATAGCTAGCAAATACCACTTTTCCTGGTGCCATGTTATATTTGAAAATAGTCAATTGTGATAAGGGTGTTCAAAGCGAACCCCGATCACTGAAGAATTAGGCCTGACATGTACCCTTCATAATGTCAACTGTGTTTGTTAATGTGGAACCTTTCTGGACTGTTGTGATAAGGGTGTTCAAAGCGAACCCCGATCACTGAAGAATTAGGCCTGACATGTAGTAGTATACAGGATAGGGGTTCTGGATCAGGGTAATCTAAAGCTTCATTTAATAGATGAAGCCTTAGTCAGACCCTTCCTATTACCATCTACTACAAAGCTATATTTCATAAAATAAGACTTTAGTCGGGGACGCTACTATAGCTGGCGTTGGTATCTTAACTCTATGTCGTGTTGATGGGAGGTAACACTGTGTCATACGGTATCCTCTGCTTTTATTTTCACTTTATTTATGACACTATGTCACGTTGACCTCGACGAAACAGTTTAACGTGAATCGCCTATGATCTCTTTGGTGTTCGTAATGAAAGCTTGCTGGGCCTTTCGTACCCCCTGTTCTATGTACTTTTTTTTCTCGTCTTCGCTGATAGTAGTACTTTTACGAGACTTGGACCGGATTTCTTGTTTCATTCTATGATATTTTGCGAGTTCAGAGAGGACTTAACGAAACTCCTCCTCCGAGATTTTGTTATCAGTGAGTGCCGTGGAAATAAGATCGCTTATGGTGTTAAGCTTTGCTTCAGCTAGAACCCTGATCTCATCGTGTTTCAATGCTTTACGATGCAGTCTACGGGATACAAATTTAAATACCAATCCAGCCAACCCTGACACCCCAGCCGTTATTTCGAGTCCCAGCACTATGGGTGCGGCCACGATGGTTGTCAGCAACCCAACACCTACTGCCCCTAGTCCCATGCTAGTTGCCATCAGGGTAGTATCAGCCCCATCCACGGCATTGAAAACTCTATGGTATTTCTTATATAATGCTTTCCGCTTATCACGATCTTGTTCTAGTTGGCGTCTTACATCACATAATTGTCTCAAGCGGAACCCGTCTACGGTTTCCAGAGTCTTTGCTACTTCATCTATGCCTGGATACAGTCCCATCCTATAATATATATTACTAAAGATAATTTAATTGGGCTTAAGCTAATAGCCGATCCAGGTATACTATTCTGGTACTAGTTCAGGGATATAGTTCAATCCCGTAATGTATTTTAATTGGGTTTTATTTAACCTTCGATTAATGTACTTGAAGCCGATAATACTTAGATTAGCGTATGTGTAAAAAAACAGGGTCTCAGCTCTACGTCCATTAAGGAGACGAACCCCATCAAGGGTTGCTAAAGGTTTGTTTCCCGATACCTTAATAATACAACAACGTTGGTTATTACACCTGGCTTCCCAACCTATCAGCATATCATCTATAATTTGAATATACCTTTCAGTCAAACTTATATCTCCGAGATAGACGTCTATGAGGAATGTGAAGTTTTCCGCGATATTTCTAAAGACCTCTTGGGGCTTAAGTAAGTTGAATGATGTCTTCACTTTCTCCTTGGAAGTTACCATGTTGCCCGAGTGGTTTGGTATTGGTGCGATATTTATATTATTATATTCATAAACTAACTCTCCTGCTGCTAATATCTTGTGGCGGTGCGGAACGAACGCTCCTATAATTATGCCGTTGTTCTTAATCTCGGGGACAGCACCATCTTGTTTCAAGGTGATATAAGGTGCGGTGAGGGTTAAGTTGACTAACCATTCAGGCTCTTTAAAATCTGATAACGACACCCGCCTATACACGTTGTCTTTGAAGTGTAGGATGTATAAGGTGTCTTCCTCACCAGGTTGATCGAATCCCTCCGTGTCCCCTAGATCGCTAAGTGTAGTGTTGGGGTGAAACCAAGACATTGCTATATTATTATGATATAATTTCCAACTGGTTTTCTGATAATAGTTCAGGGGTGCACTTCACCCCCATGAAGTGTATGTTGTCGGGTAGGAAGATTTTGGTTAGTGATATAGTGTCTTCCACGACCACGGTGACACCCTGCAGACTGGTTTTGGAGTCGACACCCACCCGCACGTAAACGTTGCAAACGTGATACTGTTGTTGTTTCCCCCACCGGAGTTTGACCCCCTTCACAATCTCTACATCATCCCGCGATGGTTCCCCTAAGTAGACTTGGATGACCAGTGTTGAGTTCGCCGGTAGACTCTCCAGGATCCTGACCACGCCTTCGAATTCAGACACCAACTGCAATACCACGTTTTGTATGCCCGCTTTACTCGATAGCATGTGGGCTGCCATACTGGCGAGTGGGCTGATGACTACGCTACGTCTCTGAGTCGGGATGTAAGCCACGAGCAGGGTTCCGTTGTTCACGACTTTGTTTAGGTGGTTGTCTTTGTTATCCGTAAACACGTAGGGGGAGCCGAGCCTAATATTGAGAAACCAGTCGACTTTACCCGGTAATAACACTCACTTATCATCATCGGTGAAAACGAGCGTATACGGCTTGTTTCGGGCGACGGTAGTGCTCTCAACATCGGTTAAGTCGAACAGTTTGCCCCCGTATGGGTATATCATCCAATTATCACCGGTGTTGACAAGGGTGTACTTAGTGTTGACTACCGCTCTTGAGGTATCTACTATATCGCTTAGGTTGCTAGTACCACCGGAGGGGACTTCAACGCGTTTATAAATGCTGTTTTTAAGTTGCAGGCGTACACTTTACCATCTACTCCGGGGTCGTCGAATCCGCGTGTGTCCCCGAGATCGGAGATCCCCACATTGATGCATTTTTTCAACTTCATTCCGGGACCTTGTGCGCTGGTCATTTTATGTGCAGCGTTACGCTGAGGTATCCTATATTCACGAGATTATGATTTATATCTAACACCGATATTATCAGCTCAGGGATGTTGCCCTTGGTTAACCTCTTATACTGCCGCGGTGAAAATGACTCGGTTCTGCCGTCGTTGTATTTCTCCGTTTTCACCGGTACGGCTCTCAGTATAGTGGAAGGGTGACCCCCTTGAATGTTGTCCGTTGTGCTAACCTGGCTGAGATGAATGCACAGCTCTCGGTACGGTACTAGGTCGGGTAACTTCGTGCCTGTGGCGGTAGTCGTTGGTTTTATCTCTTCAGGCTGTATACCGAGTGTCCTCGCCAGTGGTCGACCGAGCCTCAAGGAGTTTCTTCCGTTGTTGATTAACACCACTGTACCGTTTGAGTCGTTCATCTTGAGTTCGGCTCCCAATGGTTTGAATACCTCATCGCTTAGAGAGCACACGCTGTAGTAACCATCAATTATCTTGTTGCTAGCGCCACCTACGAACAGTTTATTGTTGCTAGCGTTGATGTTAGTCCATCGTGGTAGGTAGGTTATATCGCACAGTGCTACTTCGAGTTGACCCGACGTGTTCGATCGCGTGCGTCAGCTGAACGGCCTCGCCGCTCGTTATTCCTGGGAGTGTTATGTACATGTTATATAAACTCATTATATAATAGTTTTAAAACATGAAGATCGTGGTAGCTGATGGATTGTATTTCGACGCCCAGTTCATAGATGTGTTCGATAAGTATAAGTTTTCGGTGACTAACGTTAAGACAGTGCACGCTTGGTTAAACAATCCGATGCAGTTCTGGCAGAATCAACTCAACTTCGCAGTGTGGTGCGCTACAACGGGGTGTGGTGTATCCGACACTCGACGTGGACCGCTGAGTCAGTCAGTGTTCACGTTTCACGTGTACTACCAGGTCAGGCGTATCCTCAAAGAGATCAGCGCCCCACTCTCACAAGAAAAAGCGTGGAATGCAGTAAACAACCAATACGATAGACGGACCTACGAACGTATTTGCAACGAATTCGGAATCGACACTAAAACGGATTGGCGTTTGCCGGGACCGAACCACGGATTGGGTATTCCTATCGTTCACAACATGCCTCTCGTGGAAGCCAGCGAGAAGTTGCAAGATTGGGGATACAAGTCATATCATCATATCACAACCAACGAGTGGGATGACCGTTACATGGCATTCGACGACAGCAAGGATTACCGAGTTTGGAGGTTCGAGCAGGGGGGTGATTGGAAAAAAATTCATGTTGGAATCGAAAGGGTATACTCGTGCCGGCACCGAACGCTTGAATGACTCGATTCGAACGTACGTGTGGGCACTGTTGGGTGCGCAGACGCAAACGCGTTCAAATATCCTAGGCAAAGGGACTGCTTACGACGCACAGAAACAATTCGTTGTCAACGTAGAGGATGCTATCAATGCTCCGGTTGATCTACCGAGTGCCATCAAACGCTACCAAGACGTGTTGGAATATGCCAGGTCGAAAGTCGACTACGTGTTCGACGTGGGACTGTACATGGCTCCGAGCGATATGCAACTGAGAGTAAAAAAAGTGGTGGGCTACAACAACGAAATAATTGTAGCCACGGCGGACCAAAAGTTGGGCGTCAACCTCGATGTCAACGTCCCCCACGTCCAACCACCCCCGACCGGTGAAACGGGTATAGTGGCACCACCCCCGGAGCCTAGGGTTCAACACACACACCTACAGCCCCAGTCTGCAGCCTCCAATCAGCAGCACATCGACCGTAAAACAGCCATGGTGGTTGGTGGGGTAGCTTTGGGGCTTATTTGGTTAAAAATTCCTTAGCCGCTACGTACACCAGACCCGCCACGGCGACGATAGCTGCCCACAAGTTTTGACTGAGCCACGTAGCAGTTTTAGCCAGAGCGCTAAGCAACCACGGGACGATGCTACCCAGGATGCCGGGCAGGGCTTCGGCGGCCTTACCAGCCAGTTTAGCTAGAGTTTCCCCTAGTTTTTTAATCCACTCTTTTACACCACCTGTGGGTGTTGGTGTTGGGGGTGTGGGGGTACCCCCACTCAGTGACACTACCAGGGTAGATATGATAAAGCCCAATGCAGTCAAAATGCTGGCGATGGTGATCCCTTGCTCCCGGAACAGGATTCGGATCCTGTCAGCTAACGTGGTGTCTTGGTGGAGGGCTCGATCAACGGTTTCCCGCACACGGCTGACCTGGGATCGAAGCTGGTCTCGGAAGGAGGATGCCGTTTCCAGCTGGGTCTTCCTTTCCTCTTCCAAATTACGTATTCGTTCCTCGATGGTGGCTTTCAGAGACTCGTCCTCCGTTTCACCGAGTTTGACCTTTTCATGGGCGATATGGTCGTCTATCGCGTCCAGTTTGGCCGTGTTGTTCACGAGATGGCCGCGAATGGTTTGCATGGCCATGTCCAGCCCCCGCAGTTCCCGAGCGGTAAATTCGAATCCGGGTAAGGGTTTGTCATGGTAGGTGGCCAACAGCTTTTCAATGTTATCAGTCATGTCTTGATCCGATGTGGCGCCCCTGATGTCTTGCAGATCTTGAAGGGGAAGGGCTTTAGGCCGTGCGCCCCCGTAATCTATGAAGCCTAGTTCATCGCGGATAAAGTCACCCCCATGGCGACTGCCGAAAGTGTTGATAAAGCAAGCGGTTCTCTAGTGCGCTTTATTCATGAGATCGATCTCTGGGTGAGCCCTCAATCGCAGCGTGCCCTTGCCATCGACAAAAACTTGGAATATTCTCGCCCCCACGGCTCTAACGTAATTTCTATCCTCTTTAAACCATCGTAAAACCCGTTGACGGCCTGCTTCACGAGTTCGTTGCCTTGCGAGAATGAGGTTTCATCATCCTCGAATGTTAGGGCACTATTATCCCACATATCATCCATAGGTATTTCTTCATGACCACCTTCAGCCATTATTTAGTATTAAAACTTATATATTTCATTTATATAACAATGTACGGTAGAAAACTAGATCCTTTCAGGAGATCGAGAGAGCCACTAGGTGTCAAAGCCGTGCGTCAGTCGGTGACCATCACCAACAATCCCAGCAAGATAGACCAGAATCAAACGCTGCTGGTTAGATTTCCAAACCTTGGCGCGAATGACCTCATTGTACCAGGCACTGTTCGACTGGCGTTCAACATCACGTTAACTCCGACAACGACAAACGCCAGCTAGTCGCGGAACGTAGGTCGAGCTATCATCAAGAAAACCACCATCAAGATCACCGGTAACGAGGTGCTGAGCATCGACGACAGCGATGTGTTTCACTGCTACAGGGACCTCTGGAAAAGCGAGGGAGAACGCGTCAACGACGTGTACCAGGGCATCAGCAAATCGACCAGGTCGCGCGATTGGGTATGCCTTCACGGCAGACCAGTTAGCCAAGCTATCGGACGGTGAAAGGCCATCGCTCAAGCCGCACGGAAACAGGTTCTGCGTGCGCCGACTTCGAGTTGCTCACGGAACACGCCGTTTTACCAGGCCGCTGGGTGATAGGCTTGAATACGAGCTCACGTTTAACGACTACAGCAAAGTAGTGCTGCATCGCGCCGAGCGGCGATGAAGCTAGTTATACCATAGACAACATCTCTCTGGAGTTCGACATGGTCACTAGTCCGGAGCTGGCAAGGCAGGTTCGAAACCAGTACTCGGGGAATGTGGCCATCCTGTACGATCGCATACTGAGGCATAGATCCATCGTGCGGGATAAGAGCGACACTGTGTGGAATATCAACCTGAACGCGTGCGGGCGCGATCTATGAAAGGCATCCTGGTCAGTCCCGTGGAGGATTACGAGCCGTTCCGGAGGGACAGCGAGAAGTTTTTCAATCCCGAAATCGAAAAGGTGGAAGTGACCATCGAGGGCGTGCCCAACCAGCTGTTTAGTCATGGTATGAGGGCGTACCAGCAGTGGGATGAGATAAAAAAGCTGCCGAGCAAACATCCATATATAGCCAAAGACCTGGACCTATCCTCCGTGCAAATCGGCGAATACTTAACTAACAAGTACGCGCTGTGGTTGGACATGCGATCCACGGATGACGATAAACTACGGCGGCGGCGTAGAATAGATAATGGCAGCGAAGGAATTACTATCCAGATTACCAAGAAGGCTCAACCCGCTGGCAAGTTGAAATTATATCTGTACGTTATTATGGACGCGCAACTTAATATAGACAATGGGAGATTCGTGCAAGCCATCTACTGATGGTATTGATTTGCCCCGCGACCCACACTGCGCCATAGTGTGCGGGCAGACTGGCTGTGGGAAGACCGTTTTCGTGTTGGATATGTTGGAGGGGTACTACAGGGATGTGTTCGATCACATCGTTATCATGTGCCCTACTCTGAGCATGAATAAAACGTACACGGAAAGACCTTGGGTTATGACGGACCCTGACGTACACAGAGTCGATCCGGGGCCACGTCTACAGGACTGGTTGAAAGCTTACCATATGAAATTTAAAGGGGAGTCGACGTTGTTCATACTGGACGACTGCAGCGCTAATCGCGAGATAACAAAAAAGAAGAGAGATATGCTATCGTACCTGGCATTTTCAGGCCGACACGCAAAGCACAGCGTCTGGGTGCTAACGCAGAAGTTCAACTCGGTGTTGAAAGACCTCAGGGAGCAGACGCGATGGGTTGCCTTATTTCACTGCAAGGACAGGGATTCGTTCGAAGAGTGTTTGAGAGAGAACGATGTGATGAGCAAATTAGAACGGGGAACGGGTGAAGAAACAGCTCGCTGAAACTAAACACGCTAAGCTCGTGCTTAAGACAGACCAACCAGTAGCCTATAGTGTGTTTTAGCTTAGCAATGCTTAGCAATGCTTAGCAATTGCTTAGTAAAGCTTAGCAATGCTTAGTATAGTTATGGTATTTGAAGTGCTCGTCGTGTTCAACTTAACTTTCATTTCTCTGTGTTTCGCTTATATCGTATATTATATAGTTAAAACTAAAACTTACTTGTTACATTATAGGATGGAGTGTGAGGAATTGTTAGAACAACTGTTGGTACCCCAGTCACCACAGGTGGACGATGATAAGCGAGAGAAACTGGTGGCGTTGGCTGTTGGTGGCAAAGCCAAACATTACTTTGGGGAGTACACTCCGGATAAAATTCACAAAATGTCAGCCGAAGAAATCGATAAACTGTACGCTAAATACGAGGCTAGACTAGGTTCAGAAATGACAAAAACAATAGGATCGGCTATGACCCAGATATACACTGGTATTAAGGTCATACTTCCTTCCCATCCCCCCGGAGCGCCGACTTTACTTGTGGGAAGACTTAGAGAAAGACCCTTTATCGAACACGCCTTGAGCTCTATTAGCTGCGAGCTGTATCACAAATATGGTATGTTGTTAGCCCCGGTTACGGCGGCGATTATCACGGCAAAGCATTGTCAATTTGAGAGGAAAAATAATAATAATAGTATAGATGGATGCTGCACAAACCCCACAACTGGAACCCCAACAACTGGAGGAGACCCCTTCAGAGGAGACCCCACAACTGGAGGTGACCCCTTCACAGGTGACCAGGCAGAAGAATCCTTAGAGAGTAGCTGCCGGTAAAAAACGGTGGTGTAACCAACATAAAATTATCAGGGTGACTCACCCGGAGCGACTCTTGTTAGTTGTATGCGCAACTGCTGCCGTGGCTATCTCATGGCTATATACACGAAGTGAGGGTCTCCCTACACCCCCGGAATTAAAGGTCAACCCGCATATCATGCAATAAAATATATATTTTTATATCATATACATAATGTCTGAGGGGAAAACGTTCGTCAACGACGCATACCACGCCACCGTGGTCGCCAGTCTAGCCGTAGGATACGCTCGGTTGACCAAAATGGTGCTTAAACAACCGACTATCAAGCTAGATTTCAACCTGCAGGATATGGGTATGCTAATAATGAACCTTGGTATGGCGATGGCCACAAAAGACATCCTAGTAAAACAAGGAATAATACCTGAAGATATTATGAAATAAATATAAGGATGGCTACGATTGCCATGATGGTCGGTGGTGCGTTAGTGAATGCCCTGGCATTTTCCGGGAGTAATTTCCTCTTCTCTAAACTACGAGAGTCACACGCGGCTGAAATACAGGCGGAGAGAAAGCGGCACGATCTCGCTATTGAGAACTTACAAATAGCACAATCCGAGTACGCTAAACAACGCCTCCAGAGGATCCATTACATTAACGAACAACTCAGGCGTGAAAACCATGCCGTTCAAACATTCCACGATGTCGACGACGCAGCGAGACAATACTACTTATTAACTGGTAAACGATTGGAGCCACTACAGAAGCCAACACTCGCTCAGTACTACACACCATCCAAGGGACAAATGGACCGTGAACTGACCTTCATAGCGCTGGGTATAGCGGCGACTGCTTTGGTTGTGAAACAATTAGACTAATACACATATAAATATGTTAACATGTATAGATGTGAATACATACTTATGGGGAAGACCGAGACCTGTGGTAGGGGATGCGGTACTCATGGGTACTGTTATTCCCACATGGGAAGTCCCAACTACTCGTGTTCTGTGTGTGGCATAGGGGTCAAAGGTCACTACTGTCTATGTAAAGCTCACGGGGCGAACGTAGTCAGACATCACCTCATCTACGAGAATAAAAAGGCCTACATAAAAGAACGTAGGCGATTTCTCAAGATAGCAGTGTAGTGACCCAATTAGAGATTATTACACACTTACATATAGATATGTTTGTGGAACTTGATCCCAGTAAAGACATCGAATCTCAGGTAAAAAACATACTCAAAGATAAACTAAACTTCAGATTTCAGGTAATATTGAAAATGGTATGGATTAAAGATGGTGTTAAGTATACTCGTCCCTTCGTATGTGTGGGGACCATCACGACTCAACACCAGATAGATTGTTTTACAAGTATATCGGAATACCTGCTAAACTTCAAGGAATACTATATCAAACAGTGTGAGCACTGGATCGAAACAGCCCATCTAAAAATAGTTCATTGGGGTGACGGAGAGGATATATGATTTTTTTACATTTACGGCGGCCCAATTAGACATTAATTCCTTAGGTGTGTACGCAATTATGAATACTATACAGTTCGTGACGCACTGAGCTATTAGGTAAGTATTTAAGAGGCTGGCGCATGCGCGTTGATAGGAATATAGATGTCTCAGATATTAAGCCCCTGATAGATGATAAAATAAAACAGGAACTAGCCAGTCTTGGAAGTATTAAATTTCAAATCACAATTAAAATGACACTCGAAAAGAACGTAGGGGATGTTACCGAGTACGTTCAGCCTTACTTCCGAGGTGTACAAGAGGTCGTGACCCAGATAGAGACTATAAACGCATCGATCGATACTAGTTTTCAGCAGATACAGGAATACCTAGAACGCTACACACACTTGGGATCCGGGTGGGCTGTAGATAAAATCGATATTGTCTATCTAGACATAGCTAACTACGTGCCGTTCAAAGGCGGGTCATACCTAGACTTGCCTCCATACTATAAGAAAAAAAAGGCCATAGTCAACGTTAAGAATAGAGGAAACGATTGCTTGAGATTAGCTATCAGATCAGCCTTGTTTCCAGCTGACACTAATTCGAACAGGCCTTCTAGTTATCCCCAAGACGATGGACTCAACTGGGATGGTATAGATGAACCAACCACCATATCTCAGATCACTAAAGTAGAAAAACAGAATAATCTAGCTATAAATGTCTTTGGACACGAAGACGACACAACAATAATACACAGGCTCAGCTCGTTGGTGGGAACGGGGGGGAACCCCCCTCGTGTTATCAATATATTCATGATCCAACGAGGTGAAAAGTATCACTACACGTGGATAAAACATTTCAGTCGGTTGTTGTACGATCAGTCGAAATACAAGGGGAAAAAACACTTTTGTATGCGATGTCTGCACGGTTTCAGCCGAGCTGATTTATTAGAATCCCACCAGGAAGTATTGTCAAGGTGTGGGACAGACGGCTATACGCATCGACATGCCCGAGGAAGGTGACAATATCCTAAAATTCTACAACCACAAGCACCAAATGTCCGTGCCTTATATTATATACGCCGACTTTGAAGCCTTGGTCAAACCTGTTACAGGCGGGGCTGTTGGGGGGACCCCAACCACACTCAAAACACAAGAGCATGAAGCATGTGGATTTGGATACATAGTCGTCCGTTGTGATGGGGAAACGAAAGCTCCCGTGGTGTACAGGGGTCCTGACGCGGTTGAAAGGTTTCTAAAGTGTTTGAAGGAGGAAGAAGAAATTATTAGGGAAAAGTTGCATAGAATCGCTCCCATGCGTATAACCCAAGCCGACAGGCTAGCTCACTCCCGTAGCATTAACTGTCACGTGTGTGACTCACCACTGAACGGTGATTCGGTGAGAGATCACTGTCACATAACCGGTAAGTATAGAGGCGCCGCTCATAACGAGTGTAACCTCAAGCTTAGAATCAACCCTAAAACAATAAACATTCCCGTTGTCTTTCACAACTTGAGAGGGTACGACTCTCACTTAATCATGCAGGCCATCGCGAAAATCGATGGTAATATAACGTGCATCCCCAACAACATGGAGAAATATCTCTCTTTCAGCTTAGACGGACTTAGGTTCATTGACTCGTGTCAATTTCTATTGTCGTCATTAGCCAGCTTGATTAAAGCCAACGATACCTTCCCTATTACCGATCGATACACAGACGCCGAGACTAGATCTCTGCTTATGAGGAAGGGGGGTGTACCCCTATGAATATATGGATAGTTGGACTAAGTTCACCGAGACCAGACTACCCCCATCAAAGAATTTTACAGCAATCTGACCGAGTCGGAAATATCCGAAGACGATTACTCGTACGCTATTAATGTATGGAATAAACTTGGTTGTAAAAAACCTGGGTGATTATCACGATCTGTACTTGAAGATGGATGTACTACTATTAGCCGACGTATTTGAGACATTTAGGAGGACATGTATCAAGCAGTATAAACTAGATCCAGCATGGTATTACACCAGCCCAGGTCTGTCGTGGGATGCCTTGCTTAAAAAGACCGGAGTTAAGTTGGAATTGCTTACTGATTATGACATGCACCTGTTCGTTGAGAAAGGTTTGCGAGGTGGGATCTCCATGGTAACCAAACGATACGCTAAAGCAAATAATCAATACGTGAATGGCTACGACCCTAGCAAGCCAACCAATCACATTCTCTATCTCGACGCCAACAACCTGTACGGATGGGCCATGAGTCAGTATCTACCAACAGGGGGATTCAAATGGGTATCATCCGATTTCGATATTATGAGCATCGCGCCGGATTCGAACAAAGGTTATATCCTCGAGGTTGACTTGGAGTATCCCAAAGCATTACACGAATCACACAACAGCTATCCACTAGCTCCCGAACGTATGAGGGTTAACCCAGACTGGATGTCTGAATACCAACATAACTTGTTAGATAGGCGGGTGACGGGCGTTGAAAAAACTCGTGCCTAACTTAATGAATAAGACCAAATACATCGTACACTATCGCAACCTGCAGCTGTACCTGTCGTTGGGTATGAAACTGACCAAAATACACAGAGTGCTGAAGTTCGATCAGAGCCCCTGGATGGAGCCTTACATCAGAATGAACACGGACCTGCGAAAGCTGGCCACCAGTGACTTTGAGAAAAACTTGTATAAGCTCATGAACAACTCGGTATTCGGTAAGACGATGGAGAACCTGAGGAAACGCGTGGACGTGAAGCTGGTTCGGTCGAATGAGGAGGAAAAACTCAGGAAGCTGATCGCTAACCCTGCATTCAACCGTAGTAAGATATTCGATAACGACCTGGCTGCCATACACATGAAGAAAAGTCACATAATATTAAACCGGCCTGTTTACGTTGGGATGAGCATCCTCGATTTATCCAAACACTTGATGTACGACTTTTACTACAACGAGCTTAAGAAACAGTACGGCGACAGGTGTGAAGTGCTGTACACTGACACGGATTCCCTGCTGATGGAGATTCGAACCGAGGACGTGTACGATGACATGAAAAAACACCTCGATTTGTACGACACCAGCGATTACCCCAAGGACCATGCCATACACAGCACGGTGAATAAAAAAGTCCTAGGTAAGATGAAGGACGAGTGTGCTGGCACGCCCATAGCCGAGTACATAGGGTTGAGGCCTAAGATGTACTCTATACTGAAGGCTGACAATGGTGAGATCCGGAAAGCTAAGGGTGTTAAGAAGTACGTGGTGAAACAACACATCAAACACACCAGATTCAAGGAAGCCCTGTTCAAGACCCGTACCTTTAAACATAAAATAAACACACTTAGAAGTGATGGGCATAGGATATACGGGTTGACTATAAATAAAACATCATTATCACCTATGGACACTAAACGTTGGATAGCCATTGATGGGATAAACACGTACGCGTATGGACATGAGAAAATTGAACCAAGAACATAGGTATAAATATCGGAACGACATGTCACGGAGCCAGAAAAAATTTGAGGCTATTTACTACAGTCCGCGTGGATATTGGAAAGGAGCTAGCGCTGTAGATAAGCTATCTAAAATAACTCGAGTATCCCCGGAGGAGGTCAAAACATGGCTTGAAAAACAAGCACTTTGGCAGATATATTTACCACCACCACGCTATGTGCCTAGAAGGAAGTTTGGTATTAATATACCTAATAATGTTCACCAAGCAGACCTGCTGTTCCTACCTCACGACAGGGTGAGACGTAAAACCTACAAGTATGCCCTGACTATCGTGGATGTAGCCAGCCGGTATAAGGAAGCTGAACCATTGACCACGAAAGATTCGAATCTGGTGGCTCAAGCCATTGAACGCATATACAAACGCAGTCCGTTGACATGGCCATCAGAGCTCCAAGTTGACCCCGGGCGGGAGTTCATGGGTGCCGTGTCACAGCTGCTAGCCAAACACAATACAAAGGCCAGGCGTGGCACGGCTGGAGCCCATCGCAGTCAAGCCATAGTTGAGAGATTTAATAGGACTTTGGCTGAGCTTTATTCGGGCATCAGTATGCGAGGGAGATGGCCACCTCGGGAAAACGATCGACTGAATGGGTCACGAGGTTACCTAAGGTGGTGTCGGCAATAAACCATGAAGTCACCCGTCTCACCGGTAAGAAACCGGCAGACGCTATCAAATTAAAATCGATAGTTGCAGAGTCGGGCCGCTCCACTGCGTGGGAAGGAGAAACAGATACCAGATAGGGCGCTCGTGAGGTACCTATACCAGCCGGGGGAACACGAAGGGGATAGCCGTAAGCGAGCCACAGATCCGATATGGTCAGTCAAAACTTACAACATAGATAAAGTTGATATGAAAGCAGACGAGCCTAACTTATACTACTTGATGGATGGTCCCGGCAGAGGATTTGTAAGAGAAGAATTATTGATCGTACCGTATGACACAGTGTTACCTCCCATCAACACGACATAGAGTTAAGATACCAACGCCAGCTATAGTAGCGTCCCCGACTAAAGTCTTATTTTATGAAATATAGCTTTGTAGTAGATGGTAATAGGAAGGGTCTGACTAAGGCTTCATCTATTAAATGAAGCTTTAGATTACCCTGATCCAGAACCCCTATCCTGTATACTACTCATGTACCCTTCATAATGTCAACTGTGTTTGTTAATGTGGAACCTTTCTGGACTGTTGTGATAAGGGTGTTCAAGGCGAACCCCCGATCACTTTATCATCTTGCTGACAAATCACCTGGATCATTCTCACCTTCAACAAATCATTGAAAATGTACATATATCACACATGCAATACTCCTCTCGATTGGTGATAAGGGTGTTCAAGGCCAATTCCTTTCAGTTTATATGTAAAATATGATATGCTCCTTTGGCTTGTGATAAGGGTGTTTACGACCAACCCCGATCCCTATGATTTGGCAATTCTTAAATGGATCTTGATCATCTTCTAAAACTTTTGAAATGTATGTAAGAAATTGTTGCTAACTCCTTTGGAGTGTCTTGACCCGATCACTATAATTTGGCTATTTTACCTGGATCTTGCTCATCTGTACAATGGCTGTTCAATGTATATAGAAAGCGTTAAATACTGCTTTGGGATGTTGTGATAAGGGTGTTCAAAGCGAACCCCGATCACTATCATATAGCTATTTTAACTGATCTTGCTCAGCTTCACCATATATTATCAGTTTATATGTGTAACCTGGATGTTTGAACCTGGATGTATAGAATTTGTGTGGAAAAAGTTGTCACACCAGTTTGTACATATATTCATACAGAAATTATGTGATTATACCAAATCTGTATGTGTATGGTATTTGAAAGTTATATAATACCTTTTGAGAGGTAGGTAATTGTGACCAATTATTTTAGCCCTTGAACTGTGGCGTTGAAGTTATCCAATGTTTCGTGTGAAGTTTTTCATTTTTGGAGTGGCATTTAACTGCATGGTTGTTGAGTAGGAGATCATAGAAAGTCAGGGATGTTTTAAATGGTGAAGCGTATACATGTTTTGTAGGGACAAAGTGTTAATGATGACAGTTTGAGAAGAGAGGAATATGCGTTTACCATGGCAAGAACAGTAATAAAATGACAATACATGTATTGTGATGTATGGGAAGTGTACCATCACAACATATCGTGTGGTTGCAAATATAGACATACAAAACATTAATCCACAATTATCATACAGTAAAACATTAATCCACAATTATCATACAGTAAGTTTGTACCCCTGACTGAAGACAACTTGCGTTTGTCTCTTCCCCGCTGATTTGTATTAAATATTATGGTATACATATGTTTCCAATATGATTGTTATAAATAATGAAATGTATGCAAATACATCTGCCATCTCGGGATGGTCCACATGTTGAGTGTGATTTATTTCATCACTGATGTCAGTGGTAACATGAAATACAGACTGATTATTAAGAAATATATTTATATGAATGTACATGCTGTTTAAATACTTAATTTATGTAAAGAATGGAATTTTGTGGAGCGCAATATCATGCTGAAGCTTTGGGTTTGGACCCCGGTGGAGGCACCTAGGTTCAGGTCCCGAGGTGGGCACAATTGCGTAGTATCGTTGGACAAGATACTTAGTTCCACATTGTCTCAGTTCATTCAGCTGTAAAATGGGTACCCGTGAGGGTGTGCTGGCAATGTCATCAATTAGTTCATTGTGGTTATCAGGCAGCATATATGTATGGTCCTCGTTGAGTTTCAAACGTATGAGAAAGTATGATGGTGTCATGAGTATGACGAGGGATAGTAATGTATGCAGCGCTCTGAACAGGGAATCTGCCTGGATATGAGCAGCTTATAATTGTAATAGTATGGCATTTTGCTGACTAAACTCTTATTGTTATATAAGAAAACTTACCATCATAACAGCATTTCCTTTGAATGATGAGTGGATATAAAATTTCACAGATTTAAAAAGAGCATAAATCCACTTGAAACTGATAGCCATTTGTAAATTATATGGCAATGTTCTCTCAATAAACTGTACACATGTACAAAATATATAAAATAAGAAATGAATCTAGCATTTCTCCTAAAATGTTATCCCTTGAATTGTACATAGTAAACAGTCTTGGTATATTCCTTAATGACTTTCAAACTATTCTGAAACAAAACAATACACGTCCCATTATAATTAACAACATTGGTACATGTATACATCTTAACATTTGCACATTTAGTGTTGACATTTTGCACTTTGTGTTCACTGGTTTGGTGGTTTTCATTCATTTGGGGTACAGAAGTAATATCCACATGTAAAATAAGTTGTCAAGAAAGAAAGGGATGTAACACTAAATCCTATTCTTCTGAGGTTAGTGTGTAATAATGACCAGGTAATTCATCAATAGTTGTCAGCAAATATCATTTATATCTGTAGCAGACGCCCCTGAGCTCCTTACAGTGATTGACCACTGACATGTTTGGACAGAATTAGGTGTGTTTTTTTTTTGCACAAAACAATGCTTTTATGACAGTCAGGCTCATTTATTTTGATTGGGAGGTGTGATAACTTACAAGTGACAATATACATTGGATGAATTATGAAAATATATGATGATTTTGTCTTTTTGCAGGTGAGTACATAAGGCCACTATAACAGACCGATGCAAGAGTTACCTCCCTTCCGTTCAGTTTAACAGTAAATTCTCAACACTTAACTAGTCTTTTTCTCACAATGCGTGTATGTGATGATTTTTTGTTTCTATAAAAATCTTTTTCAACAGTATATCTTTCACTGGCTTTGTTGTTATTTCACTGGAGGCGATAGTTTAAAACAGACTAGGATCCCTAGTATAACTAAAATGCCTAGTCTCACCACTTGAAATCCTAGGAAACAAACATCCTCGTCGCAAATGTAGTGTTCTATGGGTCCTTCACTGCGTGAGTTGCTGTTCCCAAGAGGAGAGACGACACAACTAAAGTGTTTACGATAAGCCTTTTACTTCCCGATTGCCAGAGCATCCGGTACGCCACGCAAATACGCACTTCATCACATTACATCACATGATGTATAATATTACTACGCTACAATACACTTCACTCTATTGTATACGGACCTATGGCCTTTTGTGCAATAAAGAATTGATTGATTGACAAGCACCAATCATGTCCCAGAACACATATTACTGGTTTAAGATTAAAGTCCGTTTATGTCAGAAACGGACCGATGAATTGCAAATTTTATCATTGTACAAAATTGCCACATAAATATATATAGTACACATGTTTATCATTTACTACTACCCAACAGCTCTCTTATATTTGAAAATTTTCCGGACTCCACCAAAAAAGTTGTTTAAGAAACTATCATCAAAAAAGTTGTTTAAGAAACTATCATCATTGAAAACGCAAAAGTTGTTATCTGCCGATGTGATTTCAACGTTAACTCACACAATTACTGCCCCGACGATCAGTTTCTGTCAAACTTTCCAATCCACATCCGTATCACAGCCTCACAGACACCTGTGTACAGTCTGTCCGAGTTTTATAACCTGGCTAAGGCCGCTTCACTATCAGGATGTCGTCCGCCGTAAGTCGGAGCGACGGTAGTGCACGGACTTCACGTGGCTGAAACTGACACGGCACACACCGTGACACATCAGGACTGTGACATCTTTGTTTCTGACGTTTGTGCATCTAAAATGCACTAAAATGTATTGCGTACGTAAGTCCCAAAACTTTCAAAGTAAATTCATACTTACGAGAAGTTGTTTTTTTAAAAACGTACTAGTTTTGTAATTTTAATTGTGGCTGAATTTTCATACAATCGCCAGCGGCTGAAGGGAAGTCCTGCTAGGGTCCATGCACAGGGGCGAGTCACGCTTAGAAACAGCGTTAGAAAGACATATAGGTATATAGACCCTACCCTAGTACTATATAAAAGGAAGGGATGTAACGACGGAACCACCCTCCTCAATCAAAGTTAGATTTCACCACGTAAACTAGTTTTAAGGCCCCGTCGAGGCCTACGAAGGTCGAAACCGTGATGATTTCCTACAAATGACTAATACATGATCACAACGGATCATTATTTCAAAAGTTATACCACGACTCACCGAAAACAGCTACCTCCGCCATTCCAAGCCAAAATCATGGATCACCCAAGACAGCACCTATGTAGGGCTAGATTCGATCGGTAGCGGCATTCCATTGGTCTAAAACTTATTCCAAAATCTACAATCATTTCCTCGACACTAAGCAGGCATTTTCGCCAAAACCATCGGCAATAATAATACTCACTTGTCAGCCATAGATGCAAAAGAAGTGGGACACCTCAAGTAGGTATCAATAAATTACATGCAATAAAACTATCGGTTACACCTACTTTGGTTGTCAGTCCAGATTTGAAGATGTCGTATTGGCCACACAAGATACACTCATGAGTACCTATTAAAAGGTGAGGATCCTCCGTTTTGCATCCATTGTGATGAAAGAATCACAG